>NC_037668.1:161648960-161743123 GCF_003255815.1 Theropithecus gelada
GCGAGACTCCGTCTCAAAAAAAAAAAAAAAAAAAAAAAAAATTGGTACAGCACTTGGGAGGCGAAAGGTGGGAGGATCACTTGAGGCCAGAAGTTCAAGACCAGCCAGGGCAACATAGCAAGACCTTACCTCTACAAAAAACTTAAAACTTAGCCAGGCATGGTAGCATGCACCTGCAATCCCAGCTACACAGGAAGCTGAGGTGGAAGGACTGCTTGAGCCCAGGAGTTCCAAGTTGCAGTGAACCATGATCATGCCACTGCACTCCAGCCTGGGGAACAGAATAAGACTCCAACTTAAAAAAAAAAAAAAAAAAAAAAAAAAATTGAGTCATATCTCATCTAACTAGAATATGGCTGAGAACAAGGATGTAAGTTAATGTAGGCTGCAGACTAATCAAAAGCAATGGCATAAAGAAATATATTCCATTTATGTGAGATAACAAAGTATCTCCCTTGCAGCTAGAGATGGCCAAAGAAATATATGTGGAAGAGGTGGAGCATCTGGAAGCTTTAAAAGGAGCTAACTCTGGTGGTCGTTATATCTTTTCACCCTTTTCACTTTCCTCTTTGTCCTAAGAGAATCACTGCTTGAGCCTCGGAGTTTGAGTCCAGCCTGGGCAACATAGCAAGACCCCATCTCTTAAAAAATAAAAAGAACCGGTAGGGGTGGCTCATGCCTGTAATCTCAGCACTTTGGGAGGCCGAGGTGGGTGGATCATGAGGTCAGGAGTTCGAGACCAGCCTGACCAACGTGGTGAAGCCCTGTCTCTACTAAAAATATAAAAATTAGTCAGGCGTGGTGGTGCGCACCTGTAATCCCAGCTACTCAGGAGGCTGAGGCAGAAGAATTGCTTGAATCTGGGAGGCAGAGGTTGCAGTGAGCCGAGATTGCACCACTGCACTCCAGCCTGGGTGACAGAGCGATACTTCGTCTCAAAAAAATAAAAATAAAAATAAATAAATAAATAAATAAATAAATAGAACCTGGTCATGGTCGCTGGATCTCCAGCAGCCATCTCGTGACCACAAAGGGTCACTGAGTTTGAAACTTTTGTGTTAAGGAAGGCCAAACAGAAAAACAGAAAGTGCTTGAGCCCAGATGACTGAGGAGCCCACAATACAAGCTTCAAATTGCGTACCTCTGAAGTTTTTTATACAGGGCGAAAAAAGCTTTTATTACATTAAGTCCTTTAATTCAGGCCTTTATTATTAGAAGTCAGGTACAATGCCTCACTAATAAAGTACATGAGTTCTATCAATAAAGAAATACATTTCTATGTCATTTCTTTGTTTGCTGAACTAATAGGAACAAGAAAAGGAATCATAAGAGATATTCCATTGTTTGCTAGAGCACATGAGTAATCCTGTGGGTTTTGAAAGTGAAGTCACAAGCTGAGTTTGGAGGCAGGAGCTAGAGACATAGAGACAGTACATTTGTTCTGTGCAGTAAAGCAGGAGGAATCATTCTGAGGTGACTGGGGAGCAGTGTAGAGCCCAAGCAACAGGCAAAAGATTGCTATAGACGTGTATATGGACACTGGAATCAAGTGGCAGCTTACAGCCAGAAAGAAGAGAAGAAGGGGAAAAACTCTAAAAGAAGACACAAGTGGCCAGGTGTGGTGGCTCACGCCTGTAATACCAGCAATTTGGGAGGCCGAGGCAGGTGGGATGCTTTAGGTCAGGAGTTCGAGACCAGCCTGGCCAACATGGCAAAACCCCATCTCTACATCTCTACTAAAAATACAAAAATTACCCAGGCCCCGTGGTGGGTGCCTGTTATCCCAGCTACTCGGGAGGCTGAGGCAGGAGAATCACTTGAACCCAGGAGGAGGTTGCAGTGAGCCAAGATCGCACCACTGTACTCCAGCCTGGGCAACAGAGCAAGACTCTGTTTAAAAAAAGAAGAAGACACAAGAACTAAAAGAACACAATGTTTTTTAAAAAGTCCATCAGGCCGGGCGCGGTGGCTCAAGCCTGTAATCCCAGCACTTCGGGAGGCTGAGACAGGCGGATCACGAGGTCAGGAGATTGAGACCATCCTGGCTAACACGGTGAAACCCCGTCTCTACTAAAAAATACAAAAAACTAGCCGGGCGAGGTGGCGGGCGCCTGTAGTCCCAGCTACTCGGGAGGCTGAAGCAGGAGAATGGCATGAACCCAGGAAGCGGAGCTTGCAGTGAGCTGAGATTTGGCCACTGCACTCCAGCCTGGGCGACAGAGTGAGACTCCGTCTCAAAAAAAATAAAAAAAATTTAAAAAAGTCTATCAATGTTAATGACACTAAAATCCAAATAGGTGTATAAACTTCATCAGGGCCTGAAGGCATGAGGTTTTTGCAACACTACACAAAAGTGGATGATTCAAAATAATGAGTATATGCCATCAAAGCAAGTCTGCTCCATTTAGTCATGCGGAAACCAAGTTCTGGGTCAAGACAGCAGGTGGAGCAAAGTTGAAACCTCCTCCTTCTCCAAACACATAAAACGAGAAAGGGAATAGGTTTAAAAACTCATAGCCACACTTGAAAACAAGAAAAGGAAATCTTAAAAGCTACTAAAGAGGGAAGACAGATTATTTACCAAGAAATAAGAATCGGATTGGGCTGGGTGTGTTGGCTCAGGCCTGTAATCCCAGCACTTTGAGAGGCTGAGGAGGGAGGATGACTTGAGCCCAGGAGTTCTTGGCAACATGGCGAGATCCTGTCTCTCCAAAAAAAAAATTTTTTTTTTTTTTGAGATGGAGTGTCATTCTTGTTGCCCAGGCTGGAGTGCAATGGCTCAATCTCAGCCCACTGCAACCTCCGCCTACTAGGTTCAAGCAATTCTCCTGCCTCAGCCTCCCAAGTAGCTGGGATTACAGGCGTCCACCATCATGCCTGGCTAATTTTTGTATCGTTAGTGGAGACGGGGTTTCATCATGTTGGCTAGGCTGGTCTTGAAGCCTGACCTCAGGTGATCCACCCGCCTCAGCCTCCCAAAGTGATGGGATTACAGCGCCTGGCTTACAGAAAATTTAAAAATTGGCCAGGTGTGGTGGTGTGTGCCTGTAGTCCCAGGCTGAGGTGGGAGGATCACTTGAACCCAGGAGATCGAGACTTGCAGTGACCTGTGACTGTGCCACTGCACTCCAGCCTGGGCGACAGAGTGAGACCCTGTCTCAAAAAAATAAAATAAAATAAAATAAAATAAAATAAAATAAAATAAAATAAATCAGATTGATTCCAGACTTTCTCATATGTAAGCAGATGCCAAAAGGCAATGGAATAAAATCCTGAAAATGCTGAAATAAAATAACGTTAAATGTAAAATTCTATGCCCAGTAAGATACACGAACTCTGAAATTTTACTAATCAGACTCTCACTGAAAGAACTGCTTGAACAAAAAGAAAAGTGAATTCTGAAGGAGAAAATGTAGGAATCAAAATGCAACACATACACATCTGTAATTTTTTTTTAGAGACAGAGCCTTGCTCTTCTCACCCAGGCTGGAGTGCTGTGGTGCAATTATATCTCACTGCAGCCTCAAATTCTTAGATCCTCCCACCTCAGTCTCCCAAGTAACTGGGATTACAGGCATCCATCACCACACCTGGCTAATTATTTTACTTTTTGTAGAGACAGGGTCTTACTATGTTGCCTAGGCTGGTCTTGAACTCCTAGACAGAAGTGATCCTCCTGCCTCAACCTCTCAAAGTGCTGTGATTACAAGCGTGAGCCACCACACCCGGCCACATCTTTAATTTTAAAAACCAAATACATGGGTAGGTGGTGTCACAGTAACAAACAGCCTCCACACACCCCAAGGGCTTACATGCATACAGGTGTGTTTACTGCTCTGGTCAACCCAGCTGCAGATGGCCGGGGTTCTGCTCCACGTGTCTTCTTTATTCTGGGATTTAAGTGAAAGCAAACGCTTCTACGACAAAGATGCTGTTTTCACAGCAGAGGGAAATGAAAAGTGGCAGAACCAAAGCATCAGCTAGGAAGTAGCACAGAGCCAGTCGCCCACAAAACTAAGTCAGATGGCCACACCTGCCATAAATGGGATGTGTCCTGCAAGTCACGTGGCAATGAGAAGGGTGCATAAGATCCTCTCAGGAAAGGGCATAAATAATTTGAAAATAGTAATACAACAGGAAAAAAGACTGGGACATTGTGACTGCTAACAGCTGTTTATTCTCGAGTGGAAAAATACAGGTAATTATGTTTTGTATTTTCAAAGTTCTCAAAACAATAAAGACACAGGAGAAAATTTAGATCCACTAGACCACAATTTTATCCTGCTTTTTAAAGTTTAATCTTAACCTTGTGAGCATTTGCTCATATCATTAATAGTGTTTTCCATTTTTTGTTATATGAGGCAGAGATCTAATATGGTTTAGAAAGACCAAAACAGATGAGATAATACAGCTTTGGGGCTTAACAGGATAAAATTATGCACATTTACGAGGAATTTGGATATCTGATATTTTATTGTATGTGATTATGACTCTGAGTGCCATATAACTTTAAATAATTAAATAGAAAACTTCATTTTTAAAAATGAAAAGGTGCCAACTAATATTGAGCATCTAAAAATAATGGACAGTGAGAGAATCGTGAAGAAATGGTGCTTATCAATAACTCAGGTATTTTTAGTTGTCAGAAAAAAATTGTGAAAGGCTGTGAAATGGATCAAAGAATTACTAAATGTCTTCAGTGAAAACCATGCTTTATGTAGACCTCACCCTTCTAGGTTACCTCATTCTATGGGACTTGCACCTTTCATTGTCTCTAAGCTATTTTACAACACTAGAAGTTGTAAACAACTGATAGCAATGCAAATAATTCTGCTTTATACACATGAAAATGAATCTTGTCTAGTGGAGGGGCAATTGATTCTTCTCTCTTCCTATCCCCACAAAAAGCCAGTTTTGCATCTATTTATTTATTTATTTATTTATTTATTTTTTTTTTGAGACGGAGTCTCGCGCTGTGTCACCCAGGCTGGAGTGCAGTGGCGCGATCTCGGCTCACTGCAAGCTCCGCCTCCCAGGTTCAGGCCATTCTCCTGCCTCAGCCTCCGAGTAGCTGGGACTACAGGCGCCCGCCACCACGCCCGGCTAGTTTTTTTCGTATTTTTAGTAGAGACGGGGTTTCACCATGTTAGCCAGGATGGTCTCGATCTCCTGACCTCGTGATCCGCCCGCCTCGGCCTCCCAAAGTGCTGGGATTACAGGCTTGAGCCACCGCGCCCGGCCCCGCATCTATTTATAAATTCATTTTTTGCCCTATTTATATGTGTGACCTTTGAATTCTCTTTAGAACTGGTTGAAACATCTTACTGATGCCTTCATTAATGAGTTAAATAAAATCTTTGATATGCATTCACTTTATATTTGAGTTGTGGTTTTATATATAGAGAGCGACTATATATATTGATTACCCTTTAATACTGAATATTCTACGAAACTTCATTTGAGCACTTATTAGGAGTCAGCCTTTGAAGCTGTTTTTGCAAATATATAAAACAATTTTTGAAGTATTAACCATTGCCTTTCCCTTATGACTTTTTCCTTGACTTACACCCCATTTGACCCAAGGTTATTCCGTCAGATTCTCTCTCTTAGTAATGTGTCTTAGTGAGTGGGGGTTGCTGTAACAAAATACCATAGACTCGATGGCTTAAACAAAAATGTATTTCTTACAGTTCTGGAGGCTGGAAGTCCACTCTCAGGGTGCCAGCCAGCTTGGCTCCTGGAGAAGCCACTCTGCCTGGCTTGCAAGATGGTTGTTTTCTTGCCATGGCCTTTCCCTGGTGGAGAGAAAGCTAGCTCTCTGGTCTCTTCTTATAAGGGCACTAATGCCATCATGTAGGCCCCACTCTCGTGACCTCATCTAACCCTCGTTATCTCCCAAATGCTCTGTCTCCAAATACCATCACCCTGGGGTTAAGGCTTCGACGTATGAGTTTTGGGGTGACACAATTCAGCCCATGGCATAATATAAATTCAAAGACAACTGTGAGTTCTGAGGCTGGGGGTGAGGTGATATCTTATTGGCAATGGTGGGGTCATCTTGCGCAGGGTAGTGGCTAGAAATGCAAAAGAGGAGGTGGAGGCAGGCGCGCTGAGAGGGCACCTGCAGCTCAGTGCAGACCACCGCCTCCTGCTTCCTGACTTTCTGGGTACCTTTCTATTTCTGAAAATCATCCAGAATTTTTCCAGCAAATTTTCTTTCTTTAAAAATTCTAAATTTTTTTCTCTACATTTCCTTTTTTGTATGAGCTGATTTCTGTTATCTGCAATCAGAACAAGTTTAACCAAAACAAAGTGGCATCAAGAAGTAGGCCATAAAACCATTACCCTGGTGAAATCCAAGTCTCCATCTCTACCTCCTGGATCTTTGTGGCTGGAGAAAAACACTCAGCCTCACTGCCTTGTTTTCCCTTTAAATTCATGCATCTCAATCTCCGTGAGTTTTCCTGCTGCCCAGCAATCATCCCTTACTTCCCTGGTCTATTTACTCTCCCACCCCACTCTCCTATTTCACACCCTGTCCTCTCTCCTCAAACCTCCAATACCTCCTCCCACGTCCTCACCCTGGGCAGGAAACCTTCCTTGCTCCTTCACTAAGAAAATGGAAATCATCAGAAGAGAACTTCTAGAGATTATCACCACTTCTACCCACATGGCTTCTGGAACGCAGTGGTGTCTCGGTTTTCTTTCTACTTCACAGGTTCCTCCTTCTCAATCTCCTTTGCTAGCTTATCTTCTCCTAAACCTCTCAATCTAAGCTGTCCAACAAGTTAGTCACTGGCCTCACATCGCTATAGAGCATTAGATATGTGGTTAGCCAGAATTGAGATTGCTGTAAAGTGTTCCGGACACATAAGATTGCAAAGACTTGGCCGGGCGAGGTGGCTCACATCTGTAATCCCAACACTTTGGGAGGCTAAGGCGGGCGGATCACGAGGTCAAGAGATCGAGACCATGCTGGCTAACACGGTGAAACCCATCTCTACTAAAAATACAAAAAATTAGCCAGGTGTGGTGGCAGATGCCTGTAGTCCCAGCTACTTGGGAAGCTGAGGCAGGAGAATGGTGTGAACCTGGGAGGCGGAGCTTGCAGTGAGCCAAGATTACGCCACTGTACTCCAGCCTGGGAGACAGAGCCAGACTCCATCTCAAGAAAAAAAAAAATGATTGCAAAGACTTACTAGGAGTAAAAGGGATGTAAAATATTTTATTGTGAATTTTTATGTTGCTTACATGATTAAATGGTAAAACTTTGGATATCTTGGGTTAAACAAAATATAGTTTAAAATTAATTGTGCCTGTTTCTTTTTTCCTTATTTTTAAATTTTATATTATTTATCTATTTTTTTGAGACATAGCCTCACACCCAGGCTGTAGTACAATGGTGTGATCATGGCTCACTACAGCCCCCAGCTCCTGGGCTCATGTGATCCTCCTGTCTTAGCCTCCCAGTTAGCTGGGACTACAGGTGCATGACCATCATGCCCAACTAATTTTCCTTTTCCTTTACGGCTTCCTGGCCAGGTGTGGTGGCTCATCCTGTAATCCCAGTACTTCGGGAGGTGGAGGCAGGAGGTTGACTTAAGCCTAGGAGTTCAATACTAGCCTGGGTAACATGGCAAAACCCCATCTCAAAATAAAATACGAAAATTGGCCAGGCGTGGTGGCATGTTTTTGTGGTCCCAGCTACTGGGGAGGCTGAGGTGGGGGTACTGCTTGAGCCCAAGAAGTCGAGGCTGCAGTTAGCTGTGATCATCCCCCTACACTCTGGCATGAGTGACAGAGCAAGACTCTGTCTCAAAAAATAAACAAACCAAAAGTGCAGCTAGTGGAAATTTTTAAATCAATATGGCTCACATTATGTGTTTATTGTTCAGTACTGTTCTAAAAGTTGCAATACCCCAGGGCTCAATCTTTGACCCTCTGTTCTTTCTCTACTGTTATTCTCTTATCCAATTTTATGGCTTTAAATACTTAATATATGCCAAGAACTCCCAAATCTAAATTTCTAGCCCAGACCTCTCCTCTGAGCTCCTGACTTGTCTATCCAACTGCCTGCTCAACTTCTCCATAGGAAATACACACCCCAAGCTGGTGCTTCCCTAAGCCTTCCCCGTCTCAGTTCATGGCAACTCTACCCTTCTCATTGCTCAAGAGAGAACCTTGAAGTCAGCTTCGACTCCTTTCCTTCTCTCAAACACCATACCCATTTCTTCCTGTGGGTTTCTCTTCAGAGTATATCTGAAATCTAACCAATTTTCATTATTTTCCCTGCTGCCACCATCATTTCTTGCCTGTATTGCTGGAATAGTAACAGGTCTTCTAGCTTCTACCCTTGCACCTCCATAGTCTGTTCTCAACACAGCTGCCTGAGTGATCCTTTGAAAACAGAGTGGCTCCTGTCACTCCTCTGTTCAAAATCCAGCCACAACTCCCCATGTCTCTGAGAGTAAAAACCCAAGTCCTACAGTGGCTACAAGGCCCTACATGGTTCAACCCCCATCAATTCTCTGGCCTTGTCTTACAGTGGCTACAAGGCCCTACACAGTTCAACCTCCATCAATTCTCTGGCCTTGTCTCCTGCCATTCTCATTCACCCAGTCTAGCCACACTGCTGTTTCTTAAAGTACCAGGCATGCTCCCGCCTTGAGGCCTCAGTATTAGTTGCTCTCTCTGCCTGGGATGCTCTGCTCTTAAATGTTCAGATCTGATTCTCTTACTTCCTTCAAGTCTTTGTTCAAATGTCACAATCTAAACTGGGCTCCTCTGTTTAAAATTGCTACCTCCCACAGATCTTTTTACCCCCATTTACTTTTTCTTTTGTCCAAAGAACTTACTTATCACCCCTCAACATCCTGTACAATTTACTTAGTTATTATGTTTGTTGTTATCCCACCCACCTACTCCATACCCCTAGAATGGAAGGTCCTCTTGGGCAAGGAACTTGTGTCTCTTGCCTCCTGGTGCATTTCAAGTGCTCACAACTGTGTCTGGCATGTAAGAGGCACTCAGTACTGCTATTGTTTGAATGCCCCCTCCAAAACTCATGTTGAAATTTAATTGCCTTCGTGATGATATTAAGAAGTGGGGGCCGGGCACGGTGGCTCAAGCCTGTAATCCCAGCACTTTGGGAGGCCGAGATGGGCGGATCACGAGGTCAGGAGATCGAGACCATGCTGGCTAACATGGTGAAACCCCGTCTCTACTACAAAATACAAAAAATTAGCCTGGCGAGGTGGCGGGCGCCTGTAGTCCCAGCTACTCGGGAGGCTGAGGCAGGAGAATGGCGTGAACCCAGGAGGCGGAGCTTGCAGTGAGCTGAGATCCGGCCACTGCACTCCAGCCTGGGCGACAGAGCAAAACTCCGTCTCAAAAAAAAAAAAAAAAAAAGAAATGGGATTGTTAAGAGACAATTAGGCCATGAGGGCTCTGCCCTCATGAATGGATTAATGCTGTTATCTCCAGAGTGGGTTCCTGATAAAAAGCGAGTTGGGGCCTGTCTGCTCTAGCTGGCTTATATCTACTCTCTTGCCCTTCTGCCTTCCGCCATGGGATGGATGCACCAAGAAGGACCGGCCAGATGCGGGCCTCTCCACCTTGGACTTCCCAGCCTCCAGAGCTACAAGAAATTAATCTCTGTTCTTTATAAATTACCCAGTCTATGGTATTCCATTATAGCAACAGAAAACAAATCTGTTGAGTGAGATTTAGGCTAATCGGAACAGTTCAATGATTTTGACAAGGGACAATAAGGCAAATTCCAGTTCAAATGTGCAAAGCTGGAAGCAGGGAAAAAAAACTGAACTACAAACCAGATTCTGAAATCCAGATGAATCAATCAACAACTTGCAAGGCCCAAATACAGTTAACCAAGCGCCTAATTTGCTCCATTTTTGTGTAAAAATGGTTGATACACTTGACTGGAAAAATGTGGAATCCTAAAACATTTATTGGGAACATGGAGAAGACACTAACAATTGTGGAAACCCTGGTCTTGGACCCTCTGAAACAGCCTCTTGTCATGCACCCTTTTGCTGAAAGAGGGCTCTCATTCCAAGGCTAAGACTGGAATGCAGTTTGGGGGCAGGGGCAACATTCCTGGAAAGATTAAAGAAGATAGGTTGCTTGCAACTCCCTTGATACCCTTTTGTTCTGGGTCTGTGCCTGAAGGCTGAGGCCATTAAGCAGAAAACAACTGGCGTTGCTAAGAAATGAAGACACACAGTCCTTGCCCAGGCCTGGCTTTTCACCTCAGTAGGGCTGGAAATACACATGGTAAGATCCAGCAACGTTGCTGATATTCTTTCACCCATAAACAAACATTTCTTTTTTCTTTTTTCTTTCTTAATTTTTTTTGAGATGGAGTCTCACTCTGTTGCCCAGGCTGGAGTGCAGTGGAGCAATCTTGGCTCACTGCAACCTCCACCTCCCAGGTTTAAGTGATTCTTCTGCCTCAGCCTCCCGAGTAGCTGGGACTACAGGCACGTGCCACCACACCGGGCTAATTTTTGTGTTTTTAGTAGAGATAGGGTTCACCGTATTGGCCAGGCTGGTCTTGAACTCCTGACCTTGTGATCTGCCCACCTCAGCCTCCCAAAGTGCTGGGATTACAGGCATAAGTCACTGTGCCTGGCAACAAACATTTCTTGAGCTTCTATTATGGCCAGACACATTCTTGGCTTTGATGAAACAGTGATGAGAATTTTTAATATAAGGTCCCTGGTTTCATGGAGCTTATGTCCCAGTTGGGAAGACAGAAAATAATCAAGTAAAAAGGGATTTAGGTAGTTTCAGATGATGGCACTTGGTAGACACTAAGAAGAAAATTTAAAACGGGAATATGATGTGGGAGAAACTAGTTTAGATAGGGTGATCAGGGAAGGTCTCTGAGGTCTATTAGATACAAAAAGCCAAACTAACGATTTTCTTGCTCTCACACTCAAAGCAGCTCAGAACACTTAACTTGCGATCACCAAATCATGTTGGCATTTCTCCCTACCAATTCTCCAGAGTACAGTAACTGCATATCCTATAATTCAATTCAATTCTGACACTAGATACCTGGACACAGCATCAGATCCCACAGGGTGAGGGCTCAGTCCCCCAAGATGGCCCCACTTCAGGTACCAATTGCAAGTCCCAGGTTATGACCTGTGATTCTGACCTATCAGCTATAAATCCAGGTTCCCACAATCCCCCTCCTCGGGTTTGATAATTTGCTGGGACAGCCCATAGAATCCAGGGAAACACTTAACTTATGTTTACTGGTTTATTGCAAAGCCTATTTATTATAAGCGGTAGAGATGAAAAGCCAGATGCAGAAGCACATAGGGAAACGTGGGGGAAGAGGTACCTCCATGTGTTCAGCAACTTGAAAGCTCATCAGATCTTGTTAAGGAGTTTTTATAGAGCTTAACTTCCAGCTTTCAGCCCCCTTTCCTGGAGGCTGGCGGATGGGCTGAAAGTTCCAACCCTCTAATTCTCTAATCACTGGGTCTTTTTGGTGACTGGCCACATCCTGGGCTATCTAGGGGCTTCACCCCAAATCACTCATTAGCATGAACCCAGGTGTGATCAAAGGGGGCTCATTATGAATAACAAAGGCACCTCTATCACTCAGGATATTCTAAGGGTTTTAGGAGCCCTGTGACAGGAACTGGGATATGTCATATCATACCACAGAGGGTAATATTTCCTCTAAGACCAGATGATGAAAAGGATCCAGCCATGCAAAGAACATTCAGGTAGAGAGAAGAACAAGCACCGAGGCTCTGGGCTGGGGAGGATGTTCATGGAGCACCAAGGAAATATGTGTGGCTCTAGAGAAGTGAGTGAGAAGAGAAGGGACAGAAGATGAAGCTGGAGAAGTCACGTGGGGTTAGACTATGCAGTGGGACACTGACAGTTACAAAGTGAGTATCATATTCTGACTTTAATTTTATAAATATTGCTCTAAACTGTAGGGATGGTTAAAAAGCTAATTCAATACACCAGGTGAAAAGACTTATGGCTTGGACAAGGAGGGTGGTGCTTGTGATGGAAATAAAAAGACATGGATGAATTCAGAGATACTAGATATTTTACAGTATGAAAAACCGGATGCACCAGACAATTAACCATAGTAATTTGTATTCAACAGTGAAAACAAAGGGATGATGTAAGGGATCAGAATATGCCACCCCATGATATGCCACTTTGGCATAAGGATTATTTTGAGCTGAAAGCAATTGAGAAACAGCAGACACTGAAAAAAATTCTCTGCCATCCCCCTCATTTGCCTGAAAGTCTGACATGAATTTTCATTTGTAGAGATGTCTCTCTCTCCCACACCAGCAATAGAAGGACAACTATGAAACTCTTAATTACCAGAGACAACTCGAGACCTTAACAGCCCAGAAATGGCACAGAGAGGAATCTACATAGAAACCTTATAAAATAGCCCTTATCATCCATTAGTTTCCTTCACATATCTACCTTGACACAGTTTACCATCCCTAAAAGGCCTAAATTGCTTTTCCTTTTCTTTTTCTTTTTGTTTTTTTTTTTTTTTTGAGACGGAGTCTCACTCTGACACCCAGGCTGGAGTGCAATGGTGTGACCTTGGCTCACTGCAAACTCTACCTCCCAGGTTCAAACGATTCTCCTGCCTCAGTCTCCCAAGTAACTGGGATTACAGCACCCACCACCACACCCAGCTAATTTTTGTATTTTTAGTAGAGATGGAGTTTCACCATGTTGGCCAGGCTGGTCTCGAACTCTGCCCTCCTCGGCCTCCCGAAGTGCTGGGATTACAGGTGTAAGCCACCATGCCCGGCCCCTTTCCTTTTTTTTATTTGAAATAAGGCCTCACTCTGTTGCCTAGGCTGGAGTGCAGTGGCACAATCAAGGCTCACTGCAGCCTCAACCTCCTGGGTTCAAGTGATCCTGAGTAGCTGGGATCACAGGCATGCACCACTATGCTTGTCTAACTTTTTTATTTTGTAGAGACAGGGTTTCCCTATGTTGTCCAGGCTGATCTCAAACTCCTAGGCTCAAGCGATTCTCTTGCCCTGACCTCCCAGAGTGCTGGAATTGTTGGTATGAGCCACCACACTCAGCCCTAAATTGCTTTTCCTTTATCTTGTCACTTCTCTACAAATTTATTGTTCTTTGCTAACATGCTATATAAGCCCCAAGTTCTAAACATCCCTTTGAGTTACTCATCACTGAGTTCTTCTTGCATGTATCCATGTTGCTTTTGTTAATAAGCTCTGTTTGTTTTTCTCGTGTTTATCTGTCTTACCTCAGTTTAATTTCTGGCGCCCCAGCTGCAGAACCTAGAAGGGTAGACAAAAAGGTTTTTTCCTCCCCTACCGTGGATAATTGTGCACTATCTGTCACACAACAGCATTTATGTACTCTCAAAGTGGTAGAAATGAACATGCTCATTAAAAAAACCCTAAAGATACAGTCTCTCTGTTGCATATAAAAATAAGAAGCACGTAACTTAAAATTATGCTTAGTAATCAGTGTTTCTTGGAAATGGTCTAGATACCTAATTAATATCCATTAATTGTTGCAATTTAGAATCACTCTAAAATTTTAAGTTACCAAAGATCTTGGAAACTACAAGCTAATTATTGTCGAAATAAAGCTTATTGGAATGATTTTTCTATTTGGTTAAACATAAATTTATATGTTTTATAATCTTAAACATTACATAGAACTAATGCTAACTTATTCAATCAGTAGATCTGTAGGAGTTAAAGGGCATACCTAAGTAGAATAAAAATGTACACTTATACTTAATGTCTGTAATTCAGAGAAAATATAACCAAAAGTATTAAGCTAGTTTTGCTTGTTAGAGATTTACCTAAATTATATTAACTCGAGTTCTTAAAATGTTTCTGAGTTAGTTTCTATAATAATACTTCTTTCCTCACATTAAAAATATTAGAAGGCCGGGTGCAGTGGCTTATGCCTGTAATTCCAGAACTTTTGGAGGCTAAGGGAGGCAGGTCACTTAAGCCCAGGAGTTTAAGACAAGCCTGGGCAACATGGAGAAACCCCATCTCTACAAAAAATACAAAAATGCCGGGCGCGGTGGCTCAAGCCTGTAATCCCAGCACTTTGGGAGGCCGAGACGAGTGGATCACAAGGTCATGAGATCGAGACCATCCTGGCTAACCCGGTGAAACCCCGTCTCTACTATAAAATACAAAAAAACTAGCCGGGGGAGGTGGCGGGCGCCTGTAGTCCCAGCTACTCGGGAGGCTGAGGCAGGAGAATGGCGTGAACCCGGGAGGCGGAGCTTGTAGTGAGCTGAGATCCGGCCACTGCACTCCAGCCTGGGCGACAGAGCGAGACTCTGTCTCAAAAAAAAACAAAAACAAAAAATACAAAAATTAGCCAGTTGGGATGACATTTGCCTATAGGTAGTCCCAGCTATTTGCGAAGCTGAAGCAAGACGATCACTTGAGCCCAGGAGGTCTAAGCTGCAGTGAGTCATGATAGTGCCACTGCACTCCAGCCTAGGTGACAGGGTGAGACCCTGTGTCAGAAAAAAAAAAAAATAAAAAAAATAAGGTTAAATTTCATTAATTTCTGGGAATTTTAGGAATATTTCACTTATATAAGTGTTTATTTATCTCTAAGTCAATCAAAATATAATTATTCTAAGAGGCTTTGTAATCTAAATTATTAATACCATCTAGGAGGTAGGATAATACTACACATTCACACAACGAGCGTAAAGACTTTCGTGAGTTATGGACACATGAACACACAGACAGATTGAGAAAGAACTCTTAGGGCTCCAATTCTAAAATTTCAACTATGGGTCAAGCATAACCATAAGGTGGGTCACACAGTTAGAGTTAGCACAGCCAGGATTCCAGCCCTGGTACTCTCTAGCTCCACATGGACTAAGTGATTGAGTTAACCACTTGCAGTAGCCCTACTTTATGGCCAAGTGCGGTGGCTCACACCTGTAATCCCAGCACTTTGGGAGGCCAAGATAGGTGGATCACCTGAGGTCGGGAGTTCAAGACCAGCCTGACCAACATGGAGAAACCCTGTCTCTACTAAAAATACAAAAATTAGCCAGGCATGATGGTGGGCACCTGTAATCCCAGCTACTCAGGAGGCTGAGGCAGGAGAATCGCTTGAACCTGGGAGGCGGAGGTTGCAGTGAGCCGAGGTTGCACCACTGTACTACAGCCTGGGCGATAGACTGAGACTCCATCTCAAAAAAAAAAAAAAAAAAAAGCCCTACTTTACAAAAATGGGGAAAATCAGTGTAGTTAAAATAAAGATTTCCTCTTAGAAAGGGGGAATAAAGGAAACTTTCAGTACAGCTCCAACATTTTGATAGCAAATGAGGTACCCAGGTCCTGCTGGGCAGGAACAGATACTGAGGTAAAAATACAACACCTACATGGCCAGGAGTGGTGGCTCACACCTGTAATCCCTGCACTTTGGGAGGCTAAAGCAGGTGAATCACTGGAGGTCAGGAATTCAAGACCAGCCTGGCCAACATGGTGAAACCTCATCTCTACTAAAAATACAAAAATTAGTTGGGTGTGGCGGCGGGCGCCTATAATTCCAGCTACTTGGGAGGCTGAGTCATGAGAATCGCTTGAATCCAGAAGGTGGGGGTTGCAGTGGGCTGGGATCGTGCCGTTGCACTCCAGCCTGGGTGACAGAGCAAGACTCCGTCTCAAAAAAAAAAAAAAAAGTCAAATTTGTAAACATAGAAAGAATAAAGTCATCCTAATTTCAGAGATCACTTAGCTACCACTTTCCAGGAGCTCTCTAGTCTTGATAAGGGCAAAGATATCACAGCTGTCTTATTTAATTTTTTCTGGATGGTCCTAAACCAAGGTGGCAGGTTTAGTTTAAAAATAGGAGATACTATGTCCCCTTCTCTAAATTACAAGACCTTTCAGAATACTGTGATATTTTGACTTAGAAAAAATATATAAATAAACTTTTTAGATTAGGCAACTGGAAATATCTAGAACAAGGACACCTCTATGTCTAGTCTAGACAAAGACACCTGTTCATAGTATAAGGAAAAGGAACACTGAAAGAACAGTTGCTCTACCTTAGCTCAAAAGATAGGATCTGAAAAGACAAAGAACAAAGTTTGGTTGCCAAATGACAGCTCTGCAGGAGTAGCTGCTCTGGTCTGTCCACAACTGCCCTTAACACAAAAGGGAGAAATTTCCACGCAATTGCAAAAACAGAATACTTTCTTTCTACCATAAACCCTACCACCATTCTATCATTCTCTTCCTTGGAGTAACAAAAAGTTTTCAGTGGTAGAAATCTCAAATACACCTCAGTCTCTGTCTTTGTCTCAGCTGTTTCCCGTCTGTTTGGGCTTTCTCACTAGCCAATATACTGTTCTGCTTAGTAATTTCACTCCAGTGAATTTGTCATAAGTGGAGTACCATAATTTGACCAATAGTTTGATGATGGCAGAGACTGACTAATCACTGCCTAATGCCTCCCCTATAAACATCTCAAACCTCGGACCTAGCTGTGATAGCCTCTGGGTCAAAGACAATTCAGATGTAGGACACACAACAAAGGCTGGATCCTTAAAGATCTCAACTGATCTAGTTATGACCTCCCAAAACTGCTGCAAAAAGGAGGATGTCAAAGCCCTTTAGGCTGTCTTATCTTGTATACTGCCAGAAAACAAAAATAAAAACAAAAACAAACTTCCTTGCACTAGCCCTTATATTACCTGCGTTCTGCCTATCAAAAAGTCCTGTAGGTTCAGCAGCCACATCGTACAAGAACTAGGGCTATTAATAATTTGCTTTCTTGCTTCCCTATAATCGTCAATGCCAATTACATCCTATCCTCAATCCCTGAAACAGCTACTTACTTTATAGTCATAGGCCTATTCCTTACATGCTTTAGAATGTCCTTGCAAACATACTCATATGTTTTTTTATTTGGGAAAACCAACAATACATGTGGACAATGATGCCCAAAGGGCTTACAGAAGCATCCTCTTATTTCACCCAAGTACTCAACAATAACCCTGGAGACATCCAATTCTCCTAGGAATCTATTCTTATAAAATATGATGCCTCTCTGTTATGCTCTCCAGATGAAGAGGCTTGCAAAATTGATTTTCTCCATTTGCAGAGAGTGTTTACATACAAGGCACACAATGTCTCCAAGAATAAACTCCCAAGTTTATCACATCCAAGTCCATTATCTAGGTCATGACATCACACAAGATGGAAAGCATCTTTGTTGAAAAACTTTAGGGACTTGCCCCCATCCAATTACTAAAAGACAACATCAAGGATTTCTCAGCCTCATAGAAAACCATAGATATTGGATTCCTAATTTTCAGAATTTGCTGTCCCTTTAAATGTTCTGATAACAGCAGAAATACCTGAGCCCTTGCCCTGGACGGGTTCACTTGAGACTATTTTCTATAACTTAAAGGACTCCCTTCAAAACATTCCTATCCTTGAATTTCCCAATTACTATAAACCTTTCTATGTATACATGAAAGATCAGTACAAATCTTGGGGGCTTCTAAATCAAAAGCTCAATGGACATCATAGTCCAGTAGCTTATTTTGGCCTCTCACTTGACCCTGTAGCAAAAGCCTACCCTTCTTGTTTGTGTGTAGTCACAGCAGCTGCAAAGTTAACTGAAGCCTTTGATGATTTAGTCTTAGGATTTCCACTTAACCTCATGGTCCCTCATGCTGTTCAAGCCTTATATTCAACTAAAAGCCACCCGACATTTTTGTGCTTCTAGACCGACCTCCTATGGAATCCTTCTACTCTAACATGCATATATTTCCAGTACTGCAATACCCTAAACCTCACCACCTTTCTTTCCCTTCCAGAGGAAGGCGAACCTCATGACTGTCATGCATGAGTTTGGGAGGATTCTTTGCCTTACTCTGATCTTGATTTCTAATTTAATTCCACTTAAGTAAAATAACACACTTAATATAATTTGATTTATTTTAAATGTATTAAGATTTGTTTTATGTCCCAGAATATGGTCTGTGGTATATGGTTCCATGTGTGCTAAAAAAGAATTTTCAGACCAGGCGTGGTGGCTCACGCCTGTAATCCCAGCACTTTGGGAGGCTGAGATGGGCGGATCACGAGGTCAGGAGTTCAAGACCAGTCTGACCAACATGGTGAAACCCAATCTCTACTAAAAATACAAAAATTAGCTGGGCATGGTGGTGCACACCTGTAATCCCAGCTACTCAGGAGGCTGAGGCAGGAGAATTGCTCGAACCTAGGAGGTGAATGTTGCAGTGAGCTGAGATCGTGCCACTGCACTTCAGCCTGGGTGACAGAGTGAGACTGTCTCAAAACAAAAACAAACAAACAAACAAACAAAAAAAGAATTTTCAAAAATAAACGAATGAAATAAAAAATAAGGCTGGGCACAGTGGCTCACACCATAATCCCAGCACTTTGGGAGGCTATGGAAGGGGCATCACTTGAGACCAGGCGTTCAAGACCAGCATCAGCACCATAGTGAGATCCTGCCTTTACAAAGTAAATAAATAAAAAAGAATATTCTTGCAAGGGTTTGGGTCAACTATAAAGTTAGAGGTCATAGTCTTCAAGATTGTCCTCACCTCTGACACCAACTAAAAACTCAGGATGTTCCCAAAACCACTCTAAGTTTTTTTTTTTGTTGTTGTTGTTGTTGTTTTGAGACAGAGTCTCACTCTGTCGCCCAGGCTGGAGTGCAGTGGCGCGATCTCGGCTCACTGCAAGCTCCGCCTCCCAGGTTCATGCCATTCTCCTGCCTGCCGGGTTCACGCCATTCTCCCGCCTCAGCCTCCTGAGTAGCTGGGACTACAGGCGCCCGCCACCATGCCCAGCTAATTTTTTGTATTTTTAGTAGAGACGGGGTTTCACCATGGTTTCAATCTCCTGACCTTGTGATCTGCCCACCTCAGCCTCCCAAAGTGCTGGGATTACAGGCGTGAGCCACCGCGCCCGGCCCACTCTAAGTTTTGATAACTTGCTAGAACTCATATAACCCACTGAAAATATACTCATGGCTATAGCTGTGATTATTGGGAAAAGGTACAATTAAAATCAGCCACGATACAAGCACGTTAAACAGAGTCTAGGAGAAGTATCCAACATGCAGTTCCTGTTTTCCTTTCTCTGTGGAATCAGGACTCATCATTGGTTTGTGACAATATACAAGAAGTATTACCATCCAGGAAAGCTTACCTGAGCTTCAGTGTCCAGAGTTTTTATTGGAGCCTCATCATAAAGGCATGATTGATTGCCCATATGGTTGAATTCAGTCTCCAGGTTGGCTTCTACCAGGTAACCCAAAGCCCCTACTCTCAGACTATTAGCTGTGGCCAACCCCACCCCATATGATGTGGCCAGCCCCTGCTTTAAACAAAGATATTTCTATACAGTCTGACACAGATTATCTGCCAGAAGCTGAGGGCAAAGGCCAGACCTCTCTTTGGGAAAGGCCAAATTTTTTACTAAACAATTTTGTGGTTCTATAAAGTGTTCTAGAAATGTCAATTAAGTAAAATTGGTTGATAGCTTATGCCACATCTTTTATATCCTTCCCCATTTTCTGTTTATTTGTTACATCCATCATTGAGAGACAGGCATTGCAATCTTCAACTATAATTGTGGATTTGTCTAATTTTAGTTACCTCAGTATTTTCTTAATCTACGCTCTGCTATCAGGTACATAAACATTTAAGATTATTATGCCCTTTTGATAAATTGACATCTTTATCATGAAAGGATCCTCTTTATCCCTTGTCATATTGTTTTATCTGAAATACATTTTGTTGGATATTAACATAGATACTCCAGTTTACTTTTCCTTTTTTGTAACAGTGTTACTGAAATAAAATTAACACATACCTCTCTTTGAAGTGTACAATTTAGTGACTTTTAGTACATTCACAGAGTTCACATCTATCACCACATCCATCACATAAATTTGTGATAATTCCAGAACATAAATATAAGCATATATATGAACATATATATCAATCTATATCTATATTATATTTTTCTTTTTTATTACAGCTTATTTTTATTACAGCTTACTTTTCTTTTTATTACAGAGTTACAAGTGTTTTTCAAATATTCTGGATATAACTCCTCTATCTGATATATAGATATATATATATATTTGTGGAGACAAGATCTTGCTATGTTGACCAGACTGGTCTCAAACTCCTGGCCTCAAGTGATCTTCCTCCCTTGGTTTCCCGAGATACTGGGATTACAGACATGGGCCACTGCACTGTCATCCAGAACATTTTAATCAACTTAAAAAGAAGCCACATCAGTTGCTACTCCCCATTTTCCCTAACTAACAGCCTGGCTACCACTAATCTACCTTTTCTCTTTATGAATTGACCCTTCTAGACATTTAATATACATAGGGTCATATAATATGTGATGTTTCGTGTCTAGCTTCTTTCAGTTAGCTAGCATAATGTATTCAAGGTTCATCTATGTAATTGTATGTATCAGAACTTCTTTTGTTTTTATGGCCAAATAATGTTCTATTGTATGAATATGACATTTATCTGTTGATAGACATTTGGATTATTTGCAGTTTTTGCTGATTATAAATAATGATGCTATGAACATTCATGTGTAATTGTTTGTGTGACACATGTTTTCAATTCTCTTGGTACATACCTTGAGTATATACCTAGGAGTGGAATTGCTGTGTCATATGGTAACTCTAGGTTAACTTTTTGAGGGGTTGTCCAGCAGTTTTCCAGAATAACTATGCCATTTTGCATTCCTAATAACAATTTAAAAGAGCTCAAATTACCCACAGCCTCACCAATACTTGTTATTATTCTTCTTTTTCATTATAGCTATTCTAGTGGGTGTGTAGTGATATTGTATTTCTTTCTGGTTTTGCTTTATATTTCTGTATTGACATATAGTGACATTGGGCACCTTGTCATGAGCCCATCAACCATTTGTGTATCTTCTTTGAAAAAATGTCTGTTCAAATCCTTTGACTATTTTTAAATTGGCTTATTTGTCTTTTTTTCTTTTTCTTTTTTTTAGATAATGTCTGGCTCTGTTGCCCAGTCTGGAGTGCAGTTGTGCCATCTTGGTGACTGCAATCTCTACCTCCCACCTCAAGCTATCCTCCCACCTTAGCTACCCAAGTAGCTGAGACCACAGGCACACACTGCCATGCCCGGCCAAGTTTCGTATTTTTCATAGAGATGGGAAGTCACCATGTTGTCCAGACTGGTCTTGAACTCATGAGCTCAAGTGATCTGCCTGTCTTGGCCTCCCAAAGTGCTGGGATTACAGGTCGAAGCCACCACACCCAGCTTATTTTTCTTTTTATTACAGAGTTACAAGCATTCTTCAAATATTCTGGATATAACTCCTCTATCTGATATATGACTTGAAAATATTTTCTCACATTCCAGGAGTCATTTTTTTTTTCTCTTTCTTTTCTCTAATAATTCATCGCTCTTTCTTTCTTGAGATAGGTCTCACTCTGTCACTCAGGCTGAAGTGCAGTGGTGTTATCACAGCTCATGGCAGCTTCAACTTCCTGGTCTCAAGCAATCCTCCCACCTCAGCCTCCTAAGTAGCTGGGAACATAGATGCATGCCACTATGCCTAGCTATTTTTTTTTTTTTTTTGTAGAGATGAGGGTCTCCCTGTGTTACCCAGGCTAGTCTTGAACTCCTGGGATCAAGTAGTCCTCCGGCCACAGCCTCCCAAAGTGCTGGGATTACAGGCATGAGCCCTGGGCTTTTTCACTTTCTTGATGATATTCGTCAAACCATGAAAGTTGCTTTTTCTTTCTTTCTTTCTTTCTCTTTTTTTTTTTTTTTTGAGTTGGAGGCTCACTCTGTTGCCCAGCCTGGAGTGCAGTGGCATGATCTCAGCTCACTACAAGCTCCACCTCCTGGGCTCAAGTGACTCTCCTGCCTCACTCTCCCAAGTAGCTGGGATTACACGCACATGTCACCATGCCTGGCTAATTTTTGTATTTTTAGTAGAGACAGGGTTTCACCATGTTAACCAGGCCGGTCTTGAACTCCTGACATCAGGTAATCTGCCTGCCTCAGCCTCCCAAAGTGTTGGGATTACAGGTGTGAGCCACCGCACCCTGTTGAAAAGTTTCTAGTATGATGAATTTCAATTTATCTATTCTTTCTTTGTCTCTTGTACTTTTGGTGTCATCTCCAAAAACCTATTGTCTAATCCAGAGTCAAGAATATTTATACATATGTTTTCTTCTAAGAGTTTTATAGTTTTAGTTCTTAAATTTAAGTCTATGACCCCTTTTTGACTTAATTTTTGTATATTGTGTGAGGTTGGGGTCCAAATTCATTTTTTGCATGTGGCTATTCAACTTTTCCCATACCATTTATTGAAGAAAATATTCTTTCATTCCTATTGAATGGTTTTGGAACTCTTATTAAAAACCAGTTGGTGATTGATATATGGATTTATTTTCGGACTCTCAATTCTATTTCATTGATTTATATTTCTGTCCTCATGCCCATACCAGACTATCTTTTGTATTGTTTTGTTTTCTTTCTATATATAGAGAGAACAAAAAGAGAGAACAAAATAAACCCATATATATTTTATTTATATATATATTTTTATTTATATATAAAAATATATTTATTTATATATTTGTTATACATAATATTATATATTATATAATTGTATATATTGTTAAAGGAAACTATATGTGGCCTGAGAAGAACTCCAAACTTCTATATTTGAGTACTTGTGAATGAACTGTAACCTAACTTAATAGGTAGACAAGATTGAAACCCTAATTTAGAAGTATGCACCTGTAACAATAGCTGAGCACTGGCAAATCCCAGTAGCTATACTTCAACCACTCGTAGACTGCTGACTGTTCAAACTGTGTTCAAATAAGGCAAAAGCCGACCTGTAACCAATCCAGTTGTTTCTGTACCTCTCTCTCAATTTCTGTACATCACTTTCCTTTTTTGTCTATAAATTTATTCTGACCACAAGGCAACCCAGGAGTCTCTGAATCTGCTGTGATTCTGGGGGCTGCCCAATTTACAAATAATTCATTGCTCAATTAAACTCCTTTAAATTTAATTCAGCAGAAGCTTTTCTTTTAACAGATGATGTCAGAAGTGGGGTCTGAAGTGGAGCTTCTCACCACCCCCAGGAGTCCTGAGTCAACAAGCAAGGTACCTGCAGGACCCACTTGTATACATTGATCTCTTGGAGCAGCTAGGGATCATAGGTAAGTTATCTCGATCTTGGAGTTCCACAGATTTGTGTTTTGAGCTCTCTGAGTTTCTTTGGGCAAATTTCTGATCCAAACTGGGTTTGGAAGTCACAACAGAAACTGGACTGGGTCCAGGAACGGATTTGATCTGATAATTAACTGGCTTGGATCCATTAGAGGCCTTTTACATCTGACTGGGTCAGAAAGAAACTGGTAATAAATGGTAACATTGCAGGGAGTGTAAAATTTGGTTTTTAAAAATTTGTGGGGATTTTTGTGTTCTATCTCTTTGTTTCATTTTTCTTGCAGTAGGAAAAAAATCATTGGCTAAGTTAAACAAGGGAACTGGAGAGTAAAGCCAATATTTTAGGTAAAAATGGGATCCTTAATTTCTGGAAAACTGAGTTCCTTCTGGCTTATACATCAGACACAGAAAGCAGCAAAGTCTTACAGAAATGGCAAAATCTTACTAAAGATGACTTACAGTGGAATGTTCTGAATGAAAAACAATGCATTGAAGTGCGTTTTAAAATGAAGACTCAAATATTAAATCTTATAAACTTTTAGCTTAGTTACTATCCCGATCCAAAGGAAACAGACTGCTGCAGCACCAACTGGCTGACTTTGGATAAATAATGGGCCACATTTACCTGAGTAACGGATGGGATTGGGTTAGAGACCCTCCCCTCAGTGAAGTTCCTCTTGTTTAAAAATGGGTTAAAGATGACAGGGCCCAATCAGGGTCAAGTTTGAACCTTGCCAGTTTGATATTTGGTGCCCCATGCAGCCAGTTGAGTGGCATCTTGCAAAATTCAGAGGCTGTTGCCCGTGGTTCCATGAAACAGAAAAATATGATTTTCCTTTATGATGTGGCTTGGCCCCCAGGGCTATAGTGTGGAGATCTTGGTCACTAGGACCACTCAGGGAAAGGGAACCCGGAAGCCTGGCATGCAGGCCAAAGGGTAAGAATTTCTTACTAGTCAGACTTCTGGCCCCTCTCTTCCTCTCTCTCTCTGTGCAGACTGGCTGAATGAATGGTAAAAATCATTGTTTATCTCCTCTGTAAAGTTTTGATTAATGGAAAAAATGATTCATGAGGCTCATCTTAAGCTGTATTGTGCTTTTTGTGTCTTTCTGTATTGTTGTCATAATGAGGGGTACCTTAGGATAGAATGCGGGCTTAGGACCCCATAAGCCTGTTGTTCAGGAGGGCTCAGCAAAACTGGTCAGTAATAAACTTTGCTGCAGGTCCTTGAAAAAAAAAAAAACGGGATGAAGTCTCCATCTGGTCTTGTATGTCCTTGGTGCTTGACCTGGTAACTACGTGGCAGGACTTTCTTTGGGTCTCTGCCATTTTAAAATGCCCAGGTTCAATTCCCAGCTTAGGAAGTGAGTACTTTCTGATTGGTATTTGGGTAATATTTGCCCTTTTTTAATTCTCTTCCCCTCAACAAACTGTCTTGAATTTTCCTTTCTCATAGCACCTGTGAGGTTACTTTCGGTAAAGTTTAAAAGCCAGAAATATCAGCCATTTGGTCTGGCTAAAGTCAGGTAAAAAGAAATTTAAAAGGACTTTTAAAGTCAGCTTAATTAAAAGTGGATATTCAAGCTCTAACAACCTGGGACTCCTTGGGAAAAACAACAGATAAAAGAGATTCTGTTTTGGGAAAAACCTCTGTTTTCCTCATGAAATCCTAGGAATTGGAAGTGGATAGATTCCTTTCAAAATCTAAGGCTGTGTTCTGTTTTGCATTGCATTATTTGACATTTTTTACTTTGGGAGTATCAGAAGTTACTTCACATTATGAGAGAGCTCTGGTGTGTAATAACTAAGTAGAAAATATACTTTTAGGGATGTCTAGTGACAGTTATGGGGAAATACTCAGCTCTGCACTTGGACAAGAGAAGCATGCTCTTGGCCACATACAAGTATGGAGATGTCTCCACCCCCCACTGAGAGATAAGACTCCCATGGGGATGGGCTGACTCCCTTTTTTGGGGGGGGGGATCCAGGATCTGGTATAAAAATGGGACTTAATTTTTGGAGATGTTTTGCTTTCTAGCTGTGCCTGCTTTTTATATTAGACCCTAGAAACTGTATGCTTTCCTGGCCCTGTTCTTCCAAGTACTCCATTGTAAAGCCAGTAATCCAATTAAGAAACCGAGAAACTGGTGCTGGGTGTGGTGGATCATGCCTGTAATCCCAGCATTTTGGGAGGCCAAGGTGGATGGATCACCTGAGGTCAGGAGTTCGAGATCAGCCTGACCAACATGGTGAAACCTCATCTCTACTAAATATACAAAAATTAGCTGGGTGTTGTGCATGCACCTGTAATCCCAGCTACTCAGGAGGCTGAGGCAGGAGAATCACTTGAACCCAGCAGCCAGAGGTTGCAGTGAGCTGAGATTGTGCCACTGTACTCCAACCTGGGCGACAGAGCAAGAATTCATCCGAAAAAAAAGAAAGAAAGAAAGAAAGAAACTTAGAAACTGGTAAATGAAAAATCTTACAACTACTGCAACTACTCGATCTTCTTCTGTCTCTCTGTCTGGTTATGTATGTGTTGCGTGTGTATGTTTATATAAAAGCTCTAATTAATTGGCTTTAAGAAAAATAAGCACTTAAGTCAAATATTTTGAAAGAAAAATAGAAACGGTAATGCCTCTTAGTTCATGTCACTTTAGTAATCTTAGGGAAATAAAAAGTTTTAAAGATTATTGGCAAAAATAAAGACATTTGGTCTAAATTAGGGAGGTTAGATATTAGGTTTGCTAAATGTTGTAAGGTCATAAACTGCTTTGACTTTTCAAAATTGTTCAATTTGCCTAGCTTGGAGACATTAGATTCTAGATAAGGCCTAGGGCATGTGGAATTAGCTATGCCCCCTAGCTATGCAAAGAAAGTTATAAAGGAAACATATTTTATATAGGAAAGAATCTTGTGGCTGGGCATGGTGGCTCACGCCTGTAATCCCAGCACTTTGGGAGGCCAAGGTGGGCAGATCACGAGGTCAGGAGTTCAAGACCAGCCTGGCCAACATGGTGAAACCCCATCTCTACTAAAAATATAAAAATTAGCCAGGCATTGTGGCACATGTCTGTAATCCCAGCTATTTGGGAGGCTGAGGCAGGAGAATTGCTTGAACCCAGGAGATGAAGGTTGCAGTGAGCCAAGACCACGCCACTGCACTCCAGCCTGGCAACAGAGTGAGACTCTGTCTCAAAAAAAAAAAAAAAAAGAAAGAAAGAAAGAAAAGAAAAGAAAAGAAAAAGAAAAAATCTTGTGGCTGGGTGCAGTGGCTCGCACCTGTAATCCCAGCACTTTGGGAGACTGAGGCAGGTGGATCACCTGAGGTCAGGAGTTCGAGACCAGCCTAGCTAACATGGTGAAACCCCGTTTCTACTAAAAATACAAAAACTTGGCCAAACTTGGTGGCACGCACCTGTAATTCCAGCTACTCAGGAGGCTGAGGCAGAAGAATCACTTGAACCCGGGAGGCAGAGGTTGCAGTGAGCTGAAATCATGCCATTGCACTCCAGCTTGGGCAACAAGAGTGAAACTCCACCTCAAAAAAAAAAAAAAAAAAGAATATTGTATGGTAAATTCTTGTTCTAAAGTAAAATAACATGTTGTTTAAAAAGAAGGATGTTGGCCAGGTATGGTGGCTCACGTCTGTAATTCCAGCACTTTGGTAGCCTGAGGTGGGCGGATCACGAGGTCAGGAGATTGAGACCATCCTGGCTAACATGGTGAAACCTCATCTCTACTAAAAATACATATACAAAATTAGCTGGGCATGGTGGTGGGTGCCTGTAGTCCCAGCTACTTGGGAGGCTGAGGTGGGAGAATGGTGTGAACCTGGAAGGTGGAGCTTGCAGTCAGCCAAGATCCATTGCACTCCAGCCTGGGCAACAGAACAAGATGCTGTCTTTAAAAAAAAAAAAAAAAAAAAAAAAAGATTATTAAGACAAGTCAGAAAGTCCAAGCATGTTGTAGATGGTCTGTGTAAGTTGTGAAAGGAAATTTATACACCAAAAGTAAAACTTGCTAAGAGTTATCATTGTAGCATGTAATTGAAACTACTTAAAAAAATAGATTTATGTGTAAGGTGTGTGAAGAGAGTGAAATGTGTTTTTGGTAAAAGATTATGAGAAGGCATGGTAATGTAAATGGTGTTTGTTTGTTTGTTTGTTTGTTTTGACAGAGTCTTGCTCTGTCATCCAGGCTGGAGTGCAGTAGCATGATCTCAGCTCCTGCAACGTCTGTCTCCTGGGTTCAAGCAATTCTCCTGCCTCGGCCTCCGAGTAGCTGGGACTATAGGCACATGCCACCACACTCAGCTAATTTTTGTATTTTTGGTAAAGACAGTGTTTTGCCATGTTGGCCAGGCTGATCTCAAAGTCCTGAGTTCAGGCAATCCGGCTGCCTCAGACTCCCAAAGTGCTAGGATTACAGGAGTGAGCCACCCCGTCCGGTCCTGGAATGTAAATTTTTGTCTAGTTTAGGGGTTAAAGGATTTTTTAACTAGATAAGATAAAGCTAAAGGTTTGAGTAAGTTGTGGAAGGTTTGTAAAAATTAATCTTGTAAAAAAAATTCTGTGTGTGAAAATGTTGACTAAATTTAAAGGGGTATAATTCAGTTTTTCTGTAAATCGACATAAAAATAAAAGCACAACAGGCTTTTCTTAAAGCATTGATCTCGTCTTTCACAAAAATTGTAAAGGGCTACAAAAGATTTATAAGAATCTCACCTCATAGTCAAACTGGTTAAGCATAAGGTATTTTAAACCTTTAGCATAATTGATAGGTTTCCCAAAATTAAATTTCAACATCAAAATTGCCTTTTCTGACCTCTAACTTTGGGATGCAACAGAAGGCCCCTGAAACATCCAAAAGAGAGGTAAACAGGACTATTTGACATTTTAAGTTACATAGGAAGCACTATCAAAATAAAAATAATGTTTAATCTTCTTCAGGTTATATTTTAGTGAATGACATTAATATATGTTCCAAAATTGAATGGGATTTATAAAATTCTAATATGTCTGAGTATATGCTATCAATCATAATTATGGTTATGATGTTAAGTAATTGTAAACCACAGAAATAACCAAATTTCATTGTCCTTTGTGCCTTTACCTATAACTACTTAAAGTTATTTTCACAGTTCATTGCTTAATGCTGATGTAGTTTCTGAAAACTTCATAAGCATGCAAAATTCTAGAATATGGTGTGTTTTAGGAGATTCATGAAGGGATGGAAAGGACCCGAAAAAGCACTCTTGAATACAGGTTTCTAGTAATTTTAGAATTATATAATTTGAACTGGGTAAAATTCCTGGAACTTTAATAAAAAGACTGACTGGTTTATAAAACTGCTAACCCAAGTAGAACAAAAATTGACTGAATAACTAGAAAATACCTTGCCAAATTTTAATGTTAAATCAGCTGATAATGAAATTGTTTAGATGTACAATTTGAACAAAATCCATGGTCTAAGTCAAATTACCTATGATAACCCATCAGTTAGTGCTTCACATGTAATTTGGAGAAATAACTGGTATTCTGCATTCCATGACTCATCATGGAAAAGACAAAATAATCCAAATTAAATATATTGGTGTGGTAATTTATAAATTGCTAAAATCATTTATAACTAATGTTTGGTTTGTCAAACCCAAATTCCTGGGAGAACAATCAAGGTTCAGGTATATTTGGTTACTGGATGGGCCATTTATACATTTTATAACGGGATTTCATTCAATTATCATTTTTAATGCATGTCTTCTAGTTGTATGAAAGCTCTCCCATGCAAGAGGGCTGATGTTATAACAGTAGATTATTATGCTACAGTGTATTTTCACCAGGTAAAAAAGCTTTTTATGGTTCACTGAGACAGTCAGCCACTTCACAATGTAGAACCCGAAGATTGGATCTTCTGAGAGCATTAGAGAAAGACTGCCCTTGCCATCCACATTGCAATGAAATTTGGGGGTCCTGAACCTTGGGTTCATAATATCACAACTGAGAAGGATCCCTCCACACTCTTGGAACTGTACACTCATTGGAATCCTTAAGGTAAAGCTAACCAAGGAGGTGTCTCCCCAGAAGAAAATGGCAGCTTTGATGTGAACAGCTCTTCCTAAGATCATAGATCAAGACTTCTACTGTCATGAGACTCTTATCTTTGAACATTTTTCCTTGTTTATGCCTCTACTAACAACAGAAATGAAAAAGAGGTCTGTTGCTTGCACTTGCACTTATGGTGTATACTTTCATTTGTGAAGGATTTTGCAGTCAGCCGTATATGTGGATAACCTTATACTTTGAAAGATAAAAGATGAAGGCCCAATACTGGTGAGAAACTTTAATGGTACATTCCTTGCCTCATGGTCAGTCAGAAACAGAACATTGATTCACTCCTCTTATCCCACATCATGGGTTAAAGATAAATTGCCAGGAGGCCTTCACTCTTCTAGAAGTGCATCAATTGTTAGGCCCTTTTTCCATGGTTTGGAATAAAAGAGGCAGTGGTTAGAAATGTATCCCTCATGATAGGCTCTATAGCAGATTCTATTGTAAAGGCTATAGTTACACAACAGACTTTAAATTCTCATGTGAAAGTTATGTTAAATTAGAGAACTGGCTAAACAGAGCAGTAGCTGTGCAGCTGCTGGCACTTGTGGCCTATGGAGAGATACATTAAATGTAGATTATAAAAATTCAGTTTTAGAGGATTCATGAAAAGACCACTTAGTTAAGCGAGTAGACTCTTCATCTAGCTCATTCTTTGATCTATTTGATTTTAGGAGGTTTGGTTTATGGGGACCTTGGGGAAGGAGCATACTTCAAACTCTTGGTATTATCCTCCAATAGTCAAAATAATAGTTTCCTTGGTGCACTGTGTTCTCTCAAAGATTTTTAAATGTTTACATGCAGAATGTCAAATGGTCTGTCTTCAACTAGAATGACGAGAGCTGAAAGAAATGTGCAACCATGAGGACAATATAACCTATGAATGACATGCTGAGACTGGAAACTCAAAATGATGGTAACTGAGAGTGGCACTAAGGCCTTAAGTTTTGTTTTTTGTTATTTTTTTAATCTTTTAATTGTCATTTTATAGCTCCCCACCACAGCTGCCCCCCACCCTTCCCTTCAATGATGACGTTTGCAGGCTTCAGGGGACCAGGGAACAAAGCTGGCGCCTGGCAGCCCCACCACACTGCCAGCCAAGGAGAACAAGTCAAAATTACAAATTATCACAACAATTAGCGCCTGTACTTGGGGGATCTGCAAATTGAGGAGACCCCTGCTCCTCATTGTACAGAGGTCTATTTGGCAGTGACCTTGCTCTGGAGACAATGATATTCCTTCAGCCTGAGGGAATTGATGTTGATGAACCCGGTGGCATCAATTGGCTCATAATCACCCTGCACGTTCATGCTCACCAGCTCCTCATTGTAGAGAGACAGTGGGGACTCCCAGCCGAGGGTGTACACCTGGCCCTTGAGGACGGACACCTGCACTTTCCCTTCCACTCGCTTCTGGGACTTGGCGATGCAGTGGCGGACAAGTTCACACCCAGGGCTGTGCCAGAAACCAGTGTACATCAGCTCAGCAAATTTTAAGCCCAGGCCTTGTTTGATTTCGCGCACTTCCTGGTCCATGGTGAAGGCCTCAATGTCTAAATGAGCGTGGAAAGGAATGGTGCCTGCTGGAGTCTCGTAGATATCTCGGGACTTCATTCCAATGAAGCAGTTCTCCACGATGGCAATACGGCCCATGCCGTGCGTGCCTGCAACTTCATTCAGGTACATGAAGAGCTCCAAGGAGGTCTAGTAGGTGGTGCCATCCTTGATGTTGGTCACCTTCACGGGGACCCCTTTTTTGAACTCGATCTCGAGAATGTCAGGGGTGTTGGGGGCTTTGGCAGGGTCCTGGGTCTTTGTGTAGAGACTCGAGGCACTTGGTTCTTGGAGTTCTCCAGGATTCCAGCCTCATAGCTGATGTGCATGAGGTTCTCATCCATCTCGACCCAGCTGTTTCTGTACCTCACTTCCGGTTTCTGTAAGTAATTTCCCCAGACGAGGCATCCCTAGGTTTCTCTGAATCTGCTGTGATTCTGAGGGCTGCCAGATTCACGAACTGTTCGTTGCTAAATTAAACTCTTTTAAATTTAAATTGGCTGAAGTTTTTCTTTTAACTATATTATATGTATAATATATACTGGTATACATTATTAATATATAACATATACTATTATACATTATTGTATTTTATATATGTGCTATTATATATTATATAATATATTAATATATAACAATAATTGTATATATTCCATATTTTATATAGTTTATATTTTTTATATGTTATGTATATAATTTCTTTCATTGAGAAATATGTATTTCTCTTTTGCCCTTTCACCACAGAACACATTATCTTAATTAGCTTCGTAAAGTTTTTTAATGTTTTTATTTTTTGAGACAGAGTTTTGCTCTTGTTGCCCAGGCTGGAGTGCAACGACATGATCTTGGCTCACTGCAACCTCCACCTCCTGGGTTCAAGTGATTCTTCTGCCTCAACCTCCTGAGTAGCTAGGATTACAGGTGCCCAATACCACGCCCGGCTAATTTTTTGTGTTTTCAGTAAAGCTGAGGTTTCACAATGTTGGCCAGTCTGGTTGCGAACTCCTGACCTCAGGTGATCCACTTGCCTTGGCCTCCCAAAGTGTTGGGATTATAGGCGTGAGCCACCATGCCTGGCCATGTAGCAAGTTTTAAACTGAAGTGTGAGTCCTCCAACTTTGTTCTTCTTTTTCAAGATTGTTTTAGCTATTCTGGGTCCCTTGCATTTTCATACACATTTCAGGATCACTTTGTCAATTTCTGCACAAAAGGCAGCCAGAATTTTGATAAAAATTACATTAAATCAGTAGATCAATTTGTTGGCATTCTAATGCTATTTTAAAATATTAATATTAAAATATTGCCATTTATTTTATTCTAATTTTTGTGCCTTTTAACAATATTAAATCTGTCAATCTATTGACATAGGATATCTTTACATTTATCTTTAACATCTTTAATTTTTTATATTGACATTTTGCAGTTTTCAGTGTACAAGTATTACCCCTCTTTTTTGTTAAGTTTATTTGTTTTTTGTTTTTTTCAGGCAGGGTCTGGCTCTGTTGCTCAGGCTGGAGTGCAGTGGCATCATCAGAGCTCACTCCTATGGGCTCAAGTGATCCTCTCTCCTCAGCCTCCTGAGTAGCTAGGGCTATAGGCACATGCCACTGTGCCTGGTTAGTTTTTAAATTTTTTGAAGAGAAAGGGTCTCACTATGTTGCTCAGACCAGTCTCAACCTCTTGGCCTCATGTGATCTTCCCACTTCAGCTTCCTAAAGGATTGGGATTACAGGCAAGAGCCACTGCTCCCAACCAAATTTATTCTTAAGTATTCTATTCTTTTTGATGCTATTGTAAATGGAACTGTTTACTTAGTTATGTTTTTGGATTGTTCATTGATAGGGTCTAGAAATACAACTGATTTTTATATATTGACCTTGTGTCAATACACTCTTACTAAACTTGTTTATGAGTTTGAATTGTTGTGTTGGGGGCGGGGGTGGGTGGGTACTTCTTAGTATTTTGTATATACAAGATCTTATCATCTCTGAATAAAAATATTTTTATTTTACTTTTCAATAAAGATATGTTTATTTCCTTTTCTTGCCTATTTGCCTTAGCTGGATCTCAAAATACGATGTTATTTTTATTATTATTATTATTCTTTTTTGAGATAGAGACTCACTCTGTTGCCCAGGCGGGATGGAGTGCAGTGGTACAATGTTGGCTTACTGCAACCCCTGCCTCCTGGGTTCAAGCAATTCTCCTGCCTCAGTCTCTCGAGTAGCTGGGATTACAGGCATATGCCACCATGCCCAGCTAATTTTTGTATTTTTATTTTTATTTATTTATATTTTTTGAGATGGAGTTTTGCTCTTGTCACACAAGCTGGAGTGCAATGGTGCAATCTCGGCTCGCTGCAGCATCTGCTTCCCAGGTTCAAGCAATTCTGCTGCCTCAACCTCCTGAGTAGCTGGGATTACAGGCACCTGCCACCACACCCAGCTAATTTTTGTATTTTTAGCAGAGACAGGGTTTGGCCATGTTGGCCAGGCTGATCTCAAACTCCTGATATCAGGTGATCCACACACCTCGGCCTCCCAAAGTGCTGGGATTACAGGTGTGAGCCACCACACCTGGCCTGATGTTAAATATTAACAGCAATAGTGAAAGCAGACATTCTTGTCTTGTTCCTCACCCTTTGGTTATTCAGTAGTGTGTTGTTTAATTTTCACATATTTGTGGGAGTCCCAAATTTCCTTCTGTTATTGATTTCTAATTTCATTCCATTGTGATTGGAGAATATGCTTTGCATAATTTCAGTCCTTTTAAACATATTGAGGCTGGTTTTAGGCCTAATACATATTCTATCCTGACGTATGTCTCATGTGCTATTGACACAACATGTATGCTGCTTTTGTTCAGTGACGTGTTCCATAGATGTCTGTTGAGTCTACTTGGTTTATAGTGCTGTTCTCCTGTTTGCTTATTGATCTTCTGCTTTGTTGTTCTATTATTGAAAATGGGGTATTGAAGTCTCCAACTATTATTGTTGAATTGTCTATATCTTGATTCAATTATGTCAATTTTTGCTTTATGTATTTCGAGGCTCAGTTGTTAAGTGTATATATGTTTATAATTGTTATGTATTTCTGATTGACCCTTATCACTCTAAAATGTCCTTCTTTGTCTTCAGTAACAATTTTTCGTCTTGAAATCTATTTTGTCTGATATTAGCATAGCCACTCCAACTATCTTTTAGTTACTATTGCATGGTATATCTCTTTCCTTCCTTTTACCTTTAAATCTTTCCCTCCTTTTACCTTTAAACTCTATGTGTTTTTTAATCTAAAGTATGTCTCATTTAAAAGAAATAACAGCAAAAAAAGGAGAACTAAAGTATATATTTTGTAGACCATGTATAGTTGGATCACATCTTCCTTTATCCCTTCCAGCAATATCTTCCTCTTCAGTGAATTTTTTTTTTTTTTTTTTAAAGATAGAGTGTTGTTCTTGTTGCCCAGGCTGGAGTGCAATGGTGCAATTTCAGCTCACTGCAACCTCCCAGGTTCAAGTGATTCTCCTGCCTCAGATTCCCAAGTAGCTGGGATTACAGGCATGTTCCACCACACCCGGCTAGTTTTGTATTTTTAGTAGAGACATGGTTTCACCATGTTGGCCAGGCTGGTTTCAAATCCCTGACCTCAGGTGATCCACCCGCCTCAGCCTCCCAAAGTTCTGGGATTACAGGTGTGAACCACCGTGCCTGGCCTTCATTGAAATATTTAGTCAGTTTACATTCAGTGTAATTACCAATGAGGTAGAATATGTCTGCCATTTTGCCTAAAGGGAACTTTAGTATTTCTTGTAGGGCAGATATTTGGTGATGAAATCTCTCAGTTTTTGTTTAACTGAAAATGTCTTAATTTCTCCTTTATTTTTGCAGGATAGTTTTGCTGAATATAGAACTCTTCATTGATAGTCTTTCTTTTAGCACTGAATATGTTATCCCAGGACTTTCTGGCTTCCAGGGTTTCTTTTTTCTTTTTACTTTTTTTTGAGATGGAGTTTCACTCTTATTGCCCTGGCTAGAGTACAATGGCGCAATCTTGGCTCACTGCAACCTCTGCCTCCCGGGTTCAAGCGATTCTCCTGCCTCAACCTCCCAAGTAGCTGGGATTAGAGGCATGCGCCACTACACCTGACTAATTTTGTATTTTTAGTAGAGTCAGGGTTTCTCCATGTTGGTCAGGCTGGTCTTGAACTCCCAACCCCAGGTGATCCACCCACCTCCGCCTCCCAAAGTGCTGGGACTACAGGTATGAGCCACCATGCCTGGGCTTGGCTTCCAAGGTTTCTGATGAGAAATCAGTTGTTAATTTTACTTAAGAACACTTGTAAGCTGGGCGCGGTGGCTCACGCCTGTAATCCCAGCACTTTGGGAGGCCGAGGCGGGCGGTTCACAAGGTCAGGAGATCGAGACCACGGTGAAACTCCGTCTCTACTAAAAATACAAAAAATTAGCCGGGAGCGGTGGCGGGCGCCTGTGGTCCCAGCTACTCAGGAGGCTGAGGCAGGAGAATGGCGTGAACCCAGGAGGCGGAGCTTGCAGTGAGCCAAGATCGCGCCACTGCACTCCAGCCTGGGTGAGAGCGAGACTGCATCTCAAAAAAAAATAAAATAAAAACAAAACAAAACAAAGAAAAGAACACTTGTAGTAATGAGTTGCTTTTCTCTTGCTGCTTTCAAGACTCTCTTTGTCTTCTGATAATTTTGGTTTGTTTGTTTGTTTGTTTGTTTGTTTAAATAGAGATAGGGGTTTGCTCTGTTGCTCAGGCCGGAGTGCAGTGTCTCTGTCATAGCTCACTGTAGTCTGGAATTGATCCTCATGCCTAAGCCTTCCAAGTAGCTAGGACTACTGGCACATGCCACCATACTCAGCTAATTTATTTATATTTATATTTTTTGTAGAGTTGAGGGTCTTGCTATGTTGACCAGGCTGGTTCCAAACTACTGGCCTCAAGTGATCCTTTTGCCTTGGTCGCCCAACATGCTGAGATTATAGGTGTGAGACAACATGCTTAGTCTCTTTTAACAGTTTTTGTATGACAAGTCACGGTGTGGATCCCTTTTGGTTTATCCTACTGGGAGTTTATTTTCTTGGATGTGATGACTTTTGTTTGTTGTTGTTTTGTTTCTTTCTAATTTGAAAGGTTTTTGGCCATTATTTGTTTGAATATTCTCTCTGACCATTTTTTCTGTCTTTTCCTTCTGACACTTCCATTATGTGTATGTTGACACACTTTATGGTTTTCCATACATCTCTGAGGACCTTGGTTTTTTTTCCTTCAGTTCCTCAGAATGAGTAATCTCCTCAGTTATTCTGTCTTCAAGTTCTTAGATTCTTTGTTTGGCTTATCTTTGTTTGTTTGTTTTAGAGCAATAGAGTCTTGCCAAAGGGCCCAGGCTGGACTAAAACTCCTTGGCTCAAGTGATGTTCCTGCTAAAGCCTACCAGGTAGTTGGGACTAGAGGTGTGTGCCACTGTGCCTGACTGAGTTCTTGGATTCTTTCATATTCTGCTGAAATCTGCTGTTAAGTTTATCCAGTGATTTTTCATTTCAGTTATTTTACTTTTCAACTTCAGAACTTCTGTTTGTTCCTTTTTTAATTAATTAATTTTTTAAAAAGTTGACAAAAAATTATATATAGTGTATAAAATGTTTTGAAATATGTACACACTGTGGAATGACTAAATTGAGCTCATTCACATATGCATTACCTCACATACTGATTGTTTTTTGTGGTAAGAACACTGAAAGTATATTCTCAGCAATTTTCAAGAATACAGTGCATTGTTACTAACCCCAGTCACCATGTTGTATAATAGATCTCTGGAGCAGGGTTTGTCATTGTTGCTAGTTGTTGCTATTGTTTTGTTTAGTGACTTTCCTGGACTAATTCTGTAAAGTCTGTATTCTTTGTAATATAAAGTCTCTGTTCAATTAGCTTAATGGCCAGTTAATGATTGAACACAGATTTCCTCACCTATCTTGAATGAATAAGTCTTCCAAATTTTGTTGATTCACTTGGTATTGGGGTATAGTTTCAATTCTCTCTCAGGCAGTTTACATCTCTCTTTAGCCTTCATTTCTTGCTTAGGAAAAGCCTTAATATCAGCCAGAGGCAAGAAGACATTGGGTTCTTCTCAGGTCTCTTCTGGGCATGCACACATCATGTGCATGGCCTAATAGATTCCTAGGATTGCATCAGAGCTTTCCAAATCTCCCAGTGAACATCTTATTCTTCAGTTTTTTTCCTTTAAGTTTTTCATCAGCATCTTGTTATCCCCAACTGTTAGCAACACCTCTGGCAGTTTTGATATTAAACAACTGCCGATGATTGTTTTCAACAAATGTCACATGGATAGGACTATTCACAGAGACTGAGCTGTAACCAATATTCAGACCAATAAAGACAAGCTCTGAGAATAGAACTTTTCATCGAGCTGCCAGGCAAGTCAAATAATGACAGTCCTCTGGGATTGAGGCTTTCCTGGAGCTCCAAGTCCATTCTTCCCCCTCCAGTAGCTGCTAGTCTGCTGCTTTTCATAGCTATTGTAATAGCATAGCTATTGGATTTTAATACTACTTTGAAGAGGATGAAGAGGAGTTAGAATTAGGAAAAGCTTAAAAACCAAATCTCATTGTTCTTACCAAGATTCAGCCATTTTTCTTGACTAAACACTGCTCACATTGCTGCAAACTTGTGTTTAATTTCTAGAGTCTAAAAAATTAAAAAATTTAATTCTGATGGGTTGTGGAGATCTTATTGCTTTTATAGTGTAGCAAATTTTTGGAAGTCCTTATTCTACCATTCTGAAAGTTGGAAAGATCTCCAGCTTTCATTTGTTTTTTGTTACTATGTTGTATTATTTTATATTCTTTTACTTTTATTCTATGTGTGCCTTTGTTTTATTTTTTTTTCAAGTTTTCACACATAGCGTTGATTGTGTCTTTATTTTAAAATGAGTTTCCTTCTTCCCTGTTGAAGTTATTAAAATAAATGAATAAATAAATAGAGTTTCTTGAAAGTAGATAGTATGTAATTGGATCATCCTTTTTTATCCAGTTTGATAATCTCTGCTTTTTAATTGCATGTTTAGAGGATTTAATTTGACTTACTTATTTATTTTATTTTATTTTATTTTATTTTATTTTATTTGTTTTTCAAGATGGAGTTTTGCTCTCGTTGCCCAGGCTGGATTGCAATAGTGTGATCTCGACTCACTGCAACCTCCGCCTCCTGGCTTCAAGCGATTCTCCTGCCTTAGTCCTGAGTAGCTGGGATTACAGGCATGTACCACCATGCCTCACTCATTTTGTATTTTTAGTAGAGATGGGGTTTCTCCATGTTGGTCAGGCTGGCCTTGAACTCCCAACCTCAGGTGATCCACCTGCCTCGGCCTCCCAAAGTGCTGGGATTATAGGCGTGAGCCACCACATCCAGCTGACTTAATTTTGATTTTTAGAAGATTTAATTTGAAATTGTTTATTAATGTTGTAAAACATAAAGCTACTCGCTCTATTTTCTTTCCATTTGTTCTATCTATTCTTTGTTCTCGCTCTCTTCTTTTTGACTTCTTTTAGATTGTTTTTTATACTTCCATTTTATCTTTTTCATTGCCTTATAAGCTATACTACTTTCAGTTTTCTCCTTGTTTTTTTGTTTTGTTTTTGGTGGCTGCTTTATGGTCTTTAATATACACCTTCTACTTATCATTGTCTACTTTGAAGTAAAATTATACTATTTCACAAATAGTATTAGAACACATGGCAGTGTACTTTTCTATTTCTCCTCTCTTGGCTTTTGCCCTATTGCTGTCATGTAATGTCTATACATGTTATAAGCTCCATATTTCAGTTTGTTATTTTCATTTTCATACTCTGTTACCTTTTTTTTTTTTTTTTTGAGATGGAGTCTTGCTCTGTCACCCAGGCTGGAGTACAGTTGTACCATCTTGGCTCACTGCAACTTCTGCCTCCTGGGTTCAAGTGATTCTCCTGCCTCAGCCTCTCTAGTAGCTATGATTACAGGCACATGCCACCACACCCAGCTAATTTTTGTATTTTTAGTAGAGACGGGGTTTCACCATGTTGGCCAGGCTGGCTGGTCTCGAAGTCCTGTTGCGTGATTCACCCACCTCGGCATCCCAAAGTGCTGGGATTACAGGTGTGAGCCACCGTGCCCCACCCTACCTTTTTTAAAAATTGTAAAAATAATTTTTAAAGTTCTTTTATATTTGCCCACATATTTACCATTTCCAGTGCTCTTCATGTTTTGGGGGTAGATTCAGATTTTTTTTTTTTTGACAGAATCTTGCACTCTCACCCAGGCTGGAGTGCAGTGGTGTGATCTCGGCTCACCGCAACCTCCACCTCCTGGATTCAAGCAATTCCCCTGCCTCAGCCTCCCGAGTGGCTGGGATTACAGGTGTGCACCACCATGCCCAGCTAATTTTTGTGCTTTTAGTAGAGGTGGGGTTTTACCCTGTTGGCCAGCTTGGTTTTGAACTTCAGACCTCGTGATCTGCCCACCTTGGCCTCCCAAAGTGCTGGGATTACAGGCATGAGCCACTGTGCCTGGCCAGATTCAGATTTTTATTTCATAATATGTTCCTTCTGCCTGGTGACTTTCTTCAAATTCTTTTTTTTTTTTTTTTTGAGACAGGGTCTCACTCTGTCACCCAGGCTGGAGTGCAGTGGTGTGATCATAGCTCTCTTCAGCCTTGACCTTCCTGGGCTCGGATGATCCTCCTACCTCAGCCTGCAAAGTAGCTGGGACTACACGTGTGCAACACCATGCCTTGCCTGGATAATTTTTGTATTTTATGTAGAGACGAGGTTTCACCATGTTGCCCAGGCTGGTCTTGAATTTCTGGGCCCAAGTGATCCACCCACCTCAGCCTCCCAAAGCTCTGAGATTACAGGTGTGAGCCACCATGCCCAGGCTCTTTCACATTCTTTTTTTTTTTTTCTTTTTATAAACTTATAGTTTTATTAAGACAAAAACTGACAGTGTGGTATGAAGTTTACATTTAAAAAAAGTTTTCACAGAAATCTAACACATGCCTAAAAAGGTTTTACAATGTAGTTCTAGATGCAAGTCTAGGCAATATCAAGAACTGATGGATCTCATGACTTAGGACAGAGCATTTTGGATATCAGTTACTTCTTAGGATTTTTTTAAAAATGGTATTGTTGGCTGAGCAGGTGGCTCACGCCTCTAATCCCAGCACTTTCGGAGGCTGAAGCAGGTGGGTCACGAGGTCAAGAGATCGAGACCATCCTGGCCAACAATGGTGAAATCTCATCTCTACTAAAAATACAAAAATTAGCTGGGCATGGTGGTGGGTGCCTGTAGTCCCAGCTACTCAGGAGGCTGAGGCAGGAGAATTGCTTGAACCCAGGAGGCAGAGGTTGCAGTGAGCCGAGATCATGCCACAGCACTCCAGCCTGGTGACAGAGCAAGACTCCATCTAAAAAGTAAAAATAATAAAAAAAAGGTTTTGTTTGTTTTTTTGTGTGTGTTTTAAAGTGAACCACTGCCCAGTATGAAAGTTTAATCTTCTCCTAGGACCAACGCTTTTGAAATCACTCAACTCGAATCAATTCAGTGGAACTTGTGCTGTCAGTGACTGAACCCTGCCACCAATGGTTTCAGAGTTCAAAGGTCAAAAAAGGGATCTGCTCCAAGAGTTCTCCCCACTAAGAGTATGGGCCCTTGCTTTCCCTACTGTCTTATCTCCTCTACCACCCTCTTCCCCTTCCCCAACACCTCAGCCAGTGGCTTCAACAAGGTGATATTTATAACTTCATTATTGGAAAGAAAAGGGTCTTCTGTCTAATTTCAGGAATTAGCCCCTCTGAGACAGAATGATCTGCTCATATTGTATACTCTCCAATAAAAGACCTTCCCTCCTCAGTCAATTTCCATCTCCAAAATGGCAATTTTGGTAATTTACCAACTAGCGTATCCTTTGCGGTGAACAGCATCAGGTTTAGGCAGGGAACATCTTGGCTTATATAGGTTTCAGACATTCACAGCCTTTTTTTTTTTCCATTTAAAAAACTTTATTTAAATGGAGACAATTCGTCAAATGATTGGAAAATAAATAATGAAAAATAGTTCTTTAGGGTCTTCTGGTGAGGTGGAGGAACACACCAAACTGCACTGGCCCTGTCAGGGGACAGACACCCTTGTGGGGTCAGGCTCAGCCCTCTGAGTGGCATGAGGTCCTGCAGGCGGCGGGGCCCTCACACTCCAGCCCCCTGCCTGGTGACCCACCCTGGGCCTAGGGATTCACAGCTTTTAATCATAGTCCTTATTTATGATGCCAATGACATTTCTTTCAAAGGTAAAATATTCTGGACATAGAAGCAAATCATTAGTTGTCTGTTCTTTCCATTGCTTCACCATTTCCCCTATCAAGCACCAAATTTTTATCAAAATGATGCTACCCATCTCCCTTCCTCTTCTCCCCATCCCTCCCTCCCCCAAATAATACATCAGTAATAGCCAAAAACTGCACACATGCTATGCTGTAACAATGCAGTTAACACTATTGGGAAGTAGGCTGTGGGCTGTGGAGATGCTCTTTGAAGATCTACAGTATTTTTATTTGCTCTCCCACACACCCAACTCTGCAAGTGTTGTCCTTCACAGAAGGCCCTTTGCTTTTCTCAGCAAAATGAAGAATAGACTGCCTTGAAACACTTATCACCTTTCCCCTCCACTGGGATGGGCCTGCAAACTCTACAGCTTGGAATGGCTGTAAAGCACTTGGGCTGCTGTAGGGCACAGAAACTATACTGGCTCTTCAAAGGACATTTTCTCAAGCCACCTCTATGCTGTCAAGACAAGTAGAACTCCTTCCCTTCCCACTGGAAACCCACATTCAGATGTGACAGGGGCTGGTACTCAGGAGAGTCAATTATTGTCATATTTTTTGTCATCCTCCTTCTTGGGGTAGGAATGCCTTTCCTCATAGAAAGATATGACAACCTGTGGGCTCTTGACATTGGCTTCCTTGCCAGGAAACAGGTCAGCCTCATCAGAGTTTCTTCATTCCACTGGGAACATGAGCTCTCCACTGAAGTCTGTAGCTCCAATAATCTGCTCTGGCATCAAACTTCCAGCAAAGTCTCATGGCTTTTCTGACCCTTCTTTCTTCTTCTTCGGTTTGCTCTCCTCTCCCTTTAAAGCAGGAGATGTAAAAAAAAAAAAAAAAAAAAAACCAAAAACCAAAAACAAAAAAAAAACAAGTTTTCTGTATGGGCTGACTCACTCCAAGGCCCAGTAATAAGCAAGGCTCTGTCAGGGCTCTCATAGTGCTATCAGCAGAGCCAGAGCCCAGAAGGAATGGGCTCCAGGAGCAGGGATGAGAAAAACAAGTTCTTCTTATCAGTTTCCCCTTTTTAAAATTCTCTCCCCATACCATTATTCTTTGTTCTGCTCTCCTAACTATTTTTGTAACTATCTCTGCAAGTTGGTAAGGATTTTGTAAGTACCTGTTTTCCCATCTGTGCAGTATGGCAAAGGTCACAAGACATGCCTGAGTTTCAACATCTGTCACTGTTTGATAAACTGCCTTTGTTCTGCTTCTGTACGCTTGCTTGCCCGCCCTGCAGGTTTCACACCACTAGCTGACCAACGCCCTTCGGATGCATGTATAAAAGTCAAGCCCTGTCTTTGTTTGGGGTTCACTCTTTGGATGTTAATCCGCTGGGCTGGTGCACCTAAATAAATCCTCCTGAGTCACCCATTGGTCGCTCCTGTCCCTTTAATTCTCACAACACCTTATCTTCAAAATCATCAGCTTTGGGCTTGCCTCCCTCTGATTTATCTGTCTCATGTGTTATTTTCTGTGACTGCAGAAACTCAGCAATGAGGTCAGGGCAATCCAAGTTCTCTTCTGGTTCCCATGTGTAGTCCTCATTGAGAGCCCCTTCCACTTTAGGAGCTGCTCTACTTTTCCCTTTACCACTCCAGAGTTGAGAACTTTTTCCACAACAAATTCCTCTTCCTCCACTTCTAGAACCTCCTCCACTTTCCTCTTGTTTTGTTTTTTCCTCATAGTGCCCGCTAGCTTTCTGGTGTAAAGGGTGACACTACTCAGAGCAGTGCCCAAGAGTCCAAGAGGAATTGGTGCCACACTACTGGCACATCGTGGTGTGTTGGCAGAGGGAGTGGCGCCCAGGAAAGCAGCAAGCCAGGTGGCCACAGTGGAGCCCCTCCCTGAAGTGGCCTACTGTAGGTCCTGGCCAAGGGCCCTTCCCTTAGCCAAACAAAAGAACCTCACACTCTGTGCTGCCCACCTCCCACCCTCTTTCAACATTCTTTTTGTTCAAGTGTGTTGGTTAATTCTTCCAGGTTTTGTATGCTGAAAAACTTGTGTCCTATGTTTTTGAAAATTTTTCTCCGGGAATATAATTCTAGGTTGACAATTGTCTTCTAGTACTTTAACTATATTGCTTCACTCTCTTCTAGGCTTGCATTACTTGCAGCAAAAATCTTTTGCTATTTTTTATATTCTGTACGTAAGTTCTCTTTTTTCCTTTGGCTGATTTTAAAATTTAAATTTTTCTTCTCATAAGTAGTTCTAAGCAATTTGAATATGGCATACTGGCATACTACTTTTGTTGCTATTACTTGGGCTGGGGGTTTATTGACCTTCTTAGATCCATGGATTTATACTTTTCATCAATTTAGAATTTTTCTCTTTTTTTGAGACAGAGTCTCATTCTGTTGCCCAGGCTGGAGTACAGTGGTGTGATCACAGCTTACTTCAGCCTCCACCTCCCAGGTTCAAGCAATTCCCCTGTGTCAGCCTCCCAAGTAGCTAGGACTACAAGTGCATGCCACCATGCCTGGCTAATTTTTTTTATTTTTCGTAGAGACAGGGTTTTGCCATGTTGGCCAGGCTAGTCTTGAACTCCTGGCCTCAAGTGATCTGCCTGCCTCAGACTTCCAAAGTGTTGGGATTACAGGCATGAGCCACCATTCCGGGCCTATTTAGAAAATTTTTATCTATTAGTCTTTCAAATATTTTTTCTGCCTACCCCTCACTTTTTCTGGGACTGCAATTACGTGCATATTAGGTCACTTGAAGTTTTCACACATCTCACCAATGTTTTGTATACCTTTTTCCGTGATCTATTTCCTTCTGCATGTTTATTTGTATAGTTCCCATGCCTTCAAATTCTGTAATCATTTTTTTCTGTAGTGTCTAATCAGCTATTAATCCTGTTACAGGCTGAACTGTGGCTCCAAAAGTCCATATGCTGAAGCTCTAACTCCCCATGTGACCGTATTTGGAGAAAGGATCTTTATAGAGGCTACAAAGGTTGCAAGAAGTCAGAAGGGCACATCCTAATCAAATAGGACTGGTGTCCTTATGAGAAGAGAAGGAGACACTTCTGTGTGTGTGCACCCAGATAAACAAACATGTGAGGACACAGCAAGAAGCTGGCTGTCTACAAGCCCAGGATAGAAGCCTCACGATAAACCAACCCTGGCACCTTGATCTTGAACTTTCAACATCCAAAACTAAACTTCTGGCCAGGTGCAGTGGCTCATGCCTGTAATCCCAGCACTTTGGGAGGCCGAGGTGGGTGGATCGCTTGAGCTCAAGAGTTCAAGACCAGCTTGGGCAACATGCCAAACCCCATCTCTACCAAAAATATAAAAATTAGCCAGGCATGATGGCACATGCTTGTGGTCCCAGCTACTCAGGAGGCTGAGATGCTAGGATCGCTGGAGCCCAGGAAGTCAAGGTTGCCATGAGCCATGATTGTACCACTGCACTCCAGCCTGGATGACAGAGTGAGATCCTGTCTCAAGAAAAAATAGATAAATAAATATAAACTTCTTTTGTTTAGGCCACCCAGTCCATTGTAGTATGTTATGCCACCCCTAGTAGACTAATAATACAAATTCCATCCAGCATATTGCTATAAGTTCTATATGGATATTTAAAAAAAAGAAAAAAAGAAAAAAAAAATCTTCCATGTGTTTCAGCATGCTCTTAATTCCTTCTTGAAAACATGTCCTTTCTTTTTTTTTTTTAGACGGAGTCTTGCTCTGTCGCCCAGGCTGGAGTGCAGTGGCATGATCTTGGCTCACTGCAAGCTCTGCCTCTTGGGTTCATGCCATTCTCCTGCCTCAGCCTCCCGAGTAGCTGGGACTACAGGCGCCCGCCACCACGCCCGGCCAATTTTTTGTATTTTTAGTAGAGACGGGGTTTCACCATGTTAGCCAGGATGGTCTCGATCTCCTGACCTCGTGATCTCTGCCTCGGCCTCCCAAAGTGCTGGGATTACAGGCGTGAGCCACCGCGCCTGGCCGAAAACATGTCCTTTCTTCTTGAAAACATGGAATATATTTATGATAGTTATTTTATTTTTTTAGAGACAGAGTCTCACTCTGTTGTATAGACTTGAATGCAGTGATGTAATCATAGCTCACTGCAACCTCAAACTCGTGGGCTCACATGATCCTCTTGCTTAGCTAAGCAACTAAGATTACAGGTGCATGCCAGCATGCCTAGCCAATTAAAAATTTTCTTTTTGTAGAGATGCGGTCTTGCTATGTTGCCCAGGCTGGTCTTGAACCCCTGACCTTAAACAATTCTTCATCCTCAGCCTCCCCAAGCATTGGGATTGCAGATGTGAGCCACCACACCTGGCCAATGATAGCTATTTTAATGCCAATTATTTGTATCATTTCTGGGTCTATTTCTGCTGACTTATTTTTCTCCTCATTATGGGCTGTTTTTGCATGCTTGATAATTTTTTATTGGATGACAAACTGAATTTTATATTCATGGGTGCTGAATTTTTTTGTAGTTTTAAAATGTTATTGTATTCATTTTGGGATGCTATTATTTGTAAACATATTGGTCATTTCAATGATCACTTTTCAGGTTTTTTTGTTTGTTGTTTTTTGTTTTGTTTTTATGAAACGGGGTCTCACTATATTGCCAAGACTGGTCTTGAACTCCTAAGCTCAAGTGACCCTCCAACCTCGGCTTCCCAAACTGCTGGGATTACAGGCATGAGCCATCATGCCTGGCCAGTTTTTAGCTATTTAAGTGAAATTAGAGCAGCCTTTATTCTGCAGTGAAATTGCCTTCACTACTGAGACGGTCCTTCTTAGTACTCTACCCCAGCTCTGTGTATTGTAAAGTTGCTCCACTTTGATGATGGGGAATATGGACTATTCTCAACCTAGTGTAATTTCTGGTAATCGTTTGGCCCAATTCTATCCAGTGGTTCTTTCTTTGGTCCCTGTCAGTTTTTTCACACCCACATGCTAATCAGTACTCAACTGAAGACTAAAAGGAAACCCTTTGTAGGTCTCTGCTGCTCTCTCCAATAGTTTGCCTTGCAAGTTCTAGATGCCTTCACCTCTTCAAATTCTCAGCTGTAGCTTCTCAACTTAAGGACACTCTGAGCTCCGTGTGGGCTCCTCCTCATTGTGCGGAGGTCTAGAAAACACCTCCAGCTATGAGGCTGAGTGAGCCATTTTTCACATTTTTTCACTCAAAGGACCAACATTTTTCTGCATGGCCAGTTTTAGAAAAACTATTGTTTCTTGTCTTTTGTCTGTGTTTTTAGTTGTTGAAGGTGGGAGGGTAAATGTGGTCTTTGTTATACTTCCATGTTCAGAAGTGAAAGCCTCTCTAAAAGCATTTAAGTACTTGGTACTTCCAGCTGAATAGGTGCGAACAGCACACTATATCTATTTATTTATTTTGTTTATTTTTTAGAGACAAGGTATCATTCTGTCACCTGGGTTAGAGTGCAGTGGTGCCATCATGGCTTACTGCAGCCTGGACCTACCAGGCTCAGGTGATCCTCTCACCTCAGCTGCCCAAGTAGCTGGGACCACAGGCACAGGGCACTGTGCCTGGCTAATTTTTTAATTTTTTTTTTTTTTTTGTAGAGATAGGGTCTCCCTGTGTTGCCTAGTCTGGTCTCAAACTCCTGTGCTCAAGTTGGTCTTGAACTCCTGCTCAAGTGATCCTCCCACCTCGGCCTCCCAAAGTGCTGGGATTACAGCCACGAGCTACCACTCCCAGCCTATATTTAGACTACTATGATGATCACAAGATGTCAGGACCATCAAAATTTCTTTGGATGGTATTATGTAATGTTAGAGAGAAAGAAATACTACATCTGGAAGAATAACTTTAATAATAGGAGTGCTTACCTGATAAATTTTATAACCTACCATCATTCTCCAAAATCCACAAATTAAACAAGTGAGTTCAATGGGGACACTTTAACAGTAATCATCCCTGCACATACCAAGCTAGGAAGCAAGAAGAAACAAATACCAAAAACTTACTGTAGTGCAGACCACATTTCCTGATCCTAATGAGATAAAAGGAGAAATCAATAACAAAAAGATAATTGTCAAATGCAGATATTTGGAAAACATAATACAAGTCTCTCTATGAACTCATGGAAAGAGTTTCAAGATATACAGTTGAAGTAAATAATTCAAAGTATTGAATATTGTTTAACATATGGCACCATTTCTGTAAAGGGGGGAAGTATATATTTATATTTCCATATATATATATAAATAATCTGGAAATATACACAAAAAATTTAACAATGGGCACTTTATTGGGGAAAGTATATGAAACCATGTGGATGGGATCAGTAATAGTAATGAAACTTTTCACTGAATACCATCTTACATTTTTCATTTTTCAATACTATGAATATATCAACTAACCAAAAATTAAGTGTTCAAAATTATTTATAAAATATATATACACATACATTTTCTGAGATGGAGTCTTGCTCTGTCACCCAGGTTGGAGTGCAGTGGCTCCATCTCAGCTCACTGCAACCTCTGCTGCCCCAGTTCAAGAGATTCTCCTGCCTCAGCCTTCCGAGTAGCTGGGATTACAGGGGTGTGCCACCATGCCCGGCTAATTTTTTGTATTTTTAGTAGAGATGGGGTTTCAGCATCTTGGCCAGGCTGGTCTTGAACTCCTGACCTCATGATCCACCCATCTCGGCTTCCCAAAGTGCTGGAATCACAGCTGTGAGCCACCATGCCTAGCCTATAAAACGTATTTTTTAACAATTTATAAACCAAAGAAGGAAACATAATGGGGAATTATAGTTAGAACTGAATGTAACAATAAAATACTTACATTCCAAAATTTGTAAGAAGTTGCTGAAACAGTACCAAAAGGAACATTAATAGTCTTAAATGTTTACAGTACAGCAGAGGCTAGATTGGAGTTAAAGTGGTAAGAATTCCCTTCTAAAAGTTAGAAATACTGTCATAATAGTGCAGACCCTATAATAATAGTGCAAATCATGCAAATTCAAGGAAAACATTTTAATTGAATTCTCTTTCTGTCATATGATGGATAATTTATTTGAGCAAATCTGATTAAAACAATTAAAATTCTGGCCGGGTATGGTGGCTCATGCCTGTAGTCCCAGCCCTTTGGGAGGCTGAGGCCAGAGGAGCACTTGAGCCTAGGAGTTCAAGACTAGCCTGGGTAACATGGTGAAACTCCGTCTCTACAAAAAATACAAAAATTGACCGGGCATGGTGGTGGTGCACCTACAGGTGCTACTAGTCCCAGCTACTCAGGAGGCTGAGGTGGGAGAATTGCTTGAGCCTGGGAGGAAGAAGTTGCAGTGAGCCAAGATGGTGCCATTGCACTCCAGCCTGGGTGACAGAGTGAGCCCCTGTCTCAAAAAATAAAATAATAAAACAATTAAAATTCTCAGTAAACACTTTTTTTCAACAAAAATAACATTTTAAAATGTATTGATGGGCTGGCATCAATCTCCAAATTCCCACCATGAGTTGCAAGCAGCGGTTCTGGAAGCTAAATGCTCTTATATCACTCTGAGGTTGTCTAAACAGCTCTGAGGTCTTGATTTCCATGGATTACAGGGTTTCAGGAAATAGGCCTAGGGACCTTCCCCAGTGGAGAATCTGTTTTGTTGTTGTTGTTGTTTGTTTGTTTGTTTGTTTTTGAGACTGAGTTTCGCTCTTGTTGCCCATGCTGAAGTGCAATGGCTTGATCTCGGCTCACTGCAGCCTCCGCCTTCCAGGTTCAAGTGATTCCCACCTCAGCCTCATGAGTAGCTGGGATTACAGGTGCCTGCCACCACGCCCATCTACTTTTTTGTATTTTTAGTAGAGACGGGGTTTCACCATGTTGGTCAGGCTGGTCTCGAACTCCTGAGCTCAGGTGATCCACCCACCTCGGCCTCCCAAAGTGCTGGGATTACAGGCGTGAGCCACCGCCCCCGCCCCCAGTGGAGAATTTAATGGGAGATAGCCACTTACAGTCAGGATCCAAATGAATATACCCCAGTATAAAAGTAAACAAAAATAAAATCCTATTGTAAAAAAGTCGGGTGACAACTGATTTGACCTTAGTACTAGACAGAATGAGGAGAAAATCTCCATGGGTAATTTACAACAATAAGCCATCTGTGGTACCCAGGATCTAAGATGGTTTCAGTGACCTCTGCCTGCTGGCATTCACTTCTTGCATACACTCACCTTGTACATTGAATAAGGCTGATCTGTGCAACTAATAAAATATTGCAGAAATTACTAGATGTGACTTCCAAGGGCTAGGATATAAAATATTGAGACTTCTAGTTTTCACTCTGTTGGAACACTCTCTCTGGGGGAAATCAGCTGCCATGTCATGAAGACATTCAAGCTGGTCTGTAGACAGACAAGGAACAGAGGCCTTTTTCTAGCAACCAGCATTACCTCGCCAGGCCCGGGACTGAGCCCCCTTGAAAGTGTACCCTCCGGCCCCTAAGTTAAGCCTTTAGATGACTGCAGTCCCAACTGACATCTTTAATGTAATCTCAGGTGAGACCCTGAGCCAGAACCACCCAGCTAAGCTACTCCCATTTTCTACAAAGATTGTGTAAAGATAACTAAGGTTTGTTTTAAGCTACTAAATTTTATGTAATTTGTTATGTAATGAACAACTAATATACTAGACCTCCTAAAGGTTTTTGGTCTGAACTTATGCTGCCTGCATGATCAGAAAAAAAACAAGTGGAAATTTAACAACCTGTAGAAACAAATACAAAATGTCTTAGGAAGAGCTTATTTTCAGCCCAGGCCTCAATGAATTACTAAGGATAACTTTCAAGGAAAATAATAGTTTACATTAAGAATCACAAAATACCAGCCAGGTATGGTGGCTCACGTCTGTAATCCCAGCACTTTGGGAGGCCGAGGTGAGCGGATCACCTGAGGTCAGGAGTTCAAGACCAGCCTGGCCAACATGGCAAAACCCTGTCTCTACTAAAAATACAAAAAGTAGCCGAGCGTGGTGGCAGGCTCCTGTAATCCCAGCTCTTCAGGAGGCTGAGGCAGGAGAATCACTTGAACCCAGGAGGCAGAGGTTGCAGTGAGCCGAGATTGCACCACTACACTCCAGCCTGGGCGACAGAGCAAGACTCTGTCTCAAAAAAAAGAAGAATCACAAAATCCCTAAAGGCAAGATACCATGAGTCAGACCCAATGAACCGATAGACAGGAGAAGCAGAAATGCAAGGGCTCCTTATGCCAGATTTTCCCAGTCATAGAATCTAAAAGGAATATGTTTAATGTATTTCAGGAAATAAAGGCAGAGAAAAGAAATTATGAGCAGGAAATAAGAAACTATAAAGAAGAGCCAAGTAGATTTTAAAAAGAACAAAGCAGAACTTCTAGAAATGAAAAATATATCATTTTAAATTAGTCAATGAACTGACTAAAGAGTAGATCAGACACAGCTGAAAAAAGAACCAGTGTACTAAAAAACAGGCCCAAATAATTTATTAGATATTGATCATTTTTGATTTGGGTAAAAAAAAAAAAAAGAAGAAGAAGAAGAATTTACGAGGATTCAGTCTATGGATTCAAAAATGGAAAATATAAATGAAAGGTGGTTATGAGACATGGAAGACAGGATTAAAAGGTCTAACATAACTCAGTGGAGCTCCAGAAGGAGATAACATTAAGAACAAAGATGAAGCAACATTTGAAGATAAAATGGCTGAGAATCTTCCAGGGTTGTTGAGAAATACCAATCCTCATATCCAGAAAGCCTAACAAAATTTAGAGAGGATAAATAAAAGTAAATCCAACAGAGATATATCACAATTTAACAACAAATGAGAAAAGAGACGATCTTAAAAACCAGAACAAATTAACAGTAAGTATAACAAAGGAAATAATAAAAGTAAAAACATAAATTGATGAAATAGAGAAGAAATGACATCATAGAGGGGTGCATAACAACAAAACAGGCATTAAAATAGGCAAACGTATGGCAAGATTGATAATAAATAAATGCTTAATAATTAAGTTTACATATAAAAATAATGAGTGGAAAGGGGGCATACAGTTTTAAAGCATAGGAAACTATTATGAAGAACTTTATGTTAGTAAACTTAGATGAAATGAACAATGCATTAGGATATATTTGCCTTCATGTAAGAGAATATCTGATTAACAGTTGTTGAGCAATAAGACTTTTTTTTTTTTTTTTGAGAGGGAGTCTTGCTCTGTCACCCAGGCTGTAGTGCAGTGGCATGATCTTGGCCCACTGCAACCTCCGCCTCCCAGGCTCAACCAATTCTCCTGCCTCAGCCTCCCAAGTAGCTGGGATTACAGGTGCCCACCACCACACCCAGCTAATTTTTGTATTTTTAGTAGAGACGGTGTTTCACCATGTTGGCCAGGCTGGTCTGGAACTCCTGCCCTCAAGTGATCTGGCTGCCTCAGCCTCTCAAAGTGCTGGGATTACAGGTGTGAGCCACCATGCCCAGCCTGCAATAAAACATTTAGGTAAAATATACTTTTTAAATTTTGGGTTTTTTTTTTTTTTTAATTGTTTTTTGGTTTTGAGACAGGACTCTTACTCTGTCTCCCAGGCTGGAGTGCCATAGTGCTATTACTGCTTACCACAGCCTCAACCTCCCAGGCTCAAGCAATCCTCCTACCTTACCTGAGAAGCTGGGACCACAGGTGCATACCACCATGCCAGGCTAATTTTTCTTTTTAGAGACAGAGTCTGGCTATGTTGCCCAGGCTGGTTTCCAACTCCTGTGCTCAAGTGATCCACCCACGTCAGCCTCCCAAAGTGCTGGGATTACAGGCATGAGCCATTGTGTCCAGCCTTAATTAAAATATAGAATGGATTTTGGTCAGGGAATCTAATGCTATTTACATAGGATTGGCGCTAATTGTTTTTTATACAAATTTTTTAGAAGCAAAACATTCAAATGGACAGGTATACAAATCAAGTGCACAGCTCAACACATTTTCACAAAGTGAATGCATCCAAGTCACCAGCACATAGATCAAGATAAAGAACATTACCATAAAACAGGAGCTTCCTTGTGGCAGTAATAATTTAAAACTTAATTCTTACAAATGCTTTGTAGCTCACATGGATTCAACTGGCTTGGATTTTAACAGCAGTAAACAATTTTTTGCCCACCAGTTCCTAAAACATATTGAAATAGTTGTTTTCCCCAGAATTTGAATTCTTGCCTTAACTCTGCCTGCTCACTAAGTCCTCTATATCCACCAGTGTCTGCTGAAGTTTCCAAGAAGCTCACACATGTGAAGCAAGGCCAGTGCCATAAAGTTTCAGCATATAATCACGATGTGCACTACAAAGCCACTTGAGGCCTATGAAGAGGCTTGTTGAGGGGTGTGCTGTTTTGCTAGGGACCACATCTTCACTAAGGCCCAGTGTGTGTAGCTTTGCCTTTTTGTAAAAGAACAAGCAGCAATGTCCTCACATAAACTATTGCTGTCTGCTAAGGTCAAAATATGAGGCGGCTTAAGACTTAAAGGCTCCTGAGAAGTTAAAAGCTATCTACAAAACAGTAAAAACCCACTTGGCTTAATATAACTTCTTTAAGATGCCAAAGTCAAAACACGTTATACACACTCTGAAGTCTAAAGCTCAAAGCTACACACCTTACATAACCCAATTCCCTTTTGTGTGTATATTTCGCCATCCAAAATTTAACCCTCTATTTACTTACCAGGGTTCACAGCCCAACATTTCAGTTGTTGGGATTTTGAGGTTACACATCTGAAATGCAAGCCTCCTTACTATAGAGGCGATGCTTGCCTCTGGATATCTTAAATCACGGAGGGTAACTATCAGGAGATTCTACTTTCTACAGGCGAACCAGCTTGCTGGAGAAAGAGATTAAGTTACCCAGGCCCATTTTCTTAAACTCACCACTCAGGTAACCCTTACTCCTCTCCCCAGGAAGCTAAGAGTGGGGAAGTAGAGAGAAGCCAGGAAAGTTATGCTAATGAAGCTCTCCCCAATTCAGCAAGTGATAGAAAGATACATTCTCCCCAAACCTATTGGTTCGGAAAACCATGCATTGAAAGTTAGAAGATCTCATCTTAGTGTGTCAAAACTGCTCTAGGAGAATATGTAACAGACCTAGAGAACAGGGTTAGAAGCTCTGTACACAACTTGTCAAACAGCTAGAGCTCCAACAAGGTGCTCAGGTAGTCCCAAAACTAGCAGTGATCGAGTCAAAGAAAATCTATATTTTTCTACTGGGTTTGATAATCACTAGGAGGTAAGATGTCATGTCCTCCACAAACAGGGAATAAAAAGGCATAAAGAGGGAATAAGAGAGATAAAAGGACAGCAGAATGAAATACAAACAGCACAAGAGAAACAAAAAGGGAGTTAGGTACGATATGGGAGAACTGCAAGGAAATCAAAACAACCATTACAACCAAAAGATGCAAAGACAGTAAAGCAGAGCACGGACATCATAGAAAATGCAATCAATGAATGATGTAGGAGGCAAAATCAGGAAATCTCCTAAACTGGGGGGAAAAAAATGAGGAAGGATGAAATAAAGAGAAAAAGATGGTGGCAATAGTAGACAAAACAAATTCATCAATAACTCAAGAATTACAGCTGTTCCTAAGAGAGGGAGGAAAAATGGGGGGGAAAAAGTCAAAATTGAAGCCAGGCATAGTGGCTCACACTTGTAATCCTAGCACTTTGGGAAGCTAAGGTGGGTGGATCACTTGAGACCAGAAATTCGAGATCAGCCTGGTCAACATGATGAAACCCTGTCTGTACTAAAAATACAAAAATTAGCCAGGCGTGGTGGCATGCACCTGTAATCCCAGCTGCTCGGGAGGTTGAGGTGGGAGAATCACTTGAACCGGAGAGGCGGAGGTTGCAGTCAGTTGAGATCGTGCCACTGAACTCCAGCCTGGGCGACAGAGGGAGATCTTGTTTCAAAAAAAAAAAAAAAAAAAAAAGTCAAAATTGAAAGTTTTTAGAGCTGGGTAAAAGCATTAAAACCAAAAGTGATCATCATATTGAAGAAAAGTCAAATAGACCCATATAGACATACTCTGGCAAAAAATTACAAAAAATAAAGAAATTGACCTAAGTACCTAAACAGGTTAGCTATAAAGAAAACAAATTATGTTTGATTTTAATCTTTTTTTGTAATACTAAAGACACCAAGGGAACAATAGATACAGAACTTTTAGGGAAAATTTATATAACTTAGTCATTAATCAGCAAAAGACATGTCCTAGAACAGATGTCTCAAAGGGTAGTCCATGAACCCTTCAGGGTCTTTGAAAACTTATCAGAGAGTCTGCAAGGTCGAAGTTATTTTTATAATAATACTAAGATGTTATCAGCCTTTTTCACCGCATAGGTATTTGCACTGTTGATACAAAAACAATGCTGGATAAAACCACAGTTTAGCACAAATCAATGCCATGGTGCCAACTATACTAGAAATTATATTCTTCACCACCACACACTTGCAGGAAGAAAAAAGTGTCCTTGATGAAACAATAAAAAATACTAATTTTCATTGTCCTGAATCTTAAGTACACATCTTTTTAATATTCTGTGTGACAAATAGGAAGTATATATAAAGCCCTTCTGGTACCTAGTGGAGCGTGATGATGGTCTCAAGGAAAAGCACGTGTGTGACTGAGTTGCAAGCCGACCTAGCTGCTGTTTTCATGTATCATCATTTTTACTTGAAAATGAACAAAGTGAGCCTGTTACTTCAAAGGAAACAATTGCTGGTGTTTGTTGCCAATGAAAAAATGTCAGATTTCAAGTGAAAATTACAATATTGGGAAAGTCATATCTGCCACCTTTGAGCTCAGTTCTCTGTTGCTTAAAGACTTTTCTGATGAGATTAGTGGGAATGCAAATGAGTGTGTCTTTTTTTTTTTTTTTTTTTTTGAGACGGAATCTCTCACTCTGTCACCCACTCTGGAGTACAGTGGCATGATCTTGGCTCACTGCAACCTCCAACTTCCGGTTCACGCCATTCTCCTGCCTCGGCCTCCCAAGTAGCTGGGACCACAGGTGCCCGCCACCACACCTGGCTAATTTTTGTATTTTTTAGTAGAGACGGGGTTTCACCGTGTTAGGCAGGATGGTCTCCATCTCCTGATGTCATAATCTGCCCGCCTCGGCCTCCCAAAGTGCTGGGATTACAGACATGAGCCATGGCGCCCGGCTGAATGTAACTTTTTAAAATATTGTTTAATGAAATGTGTTGACATCTGGAAGACATGCATAATTCAGTGAACTATTATTTTCCAAATAACTAAATGCATGATGTTACAAAATTAGGGTAAAAGATCCATTCAGTGTGAAAGATAGACTGATGGATTCTAACTGAACAGAGTATGAAAGATTCACTGAATCGGTTTTAGAGTCCACATTGCAACTAAACTTTAGGAAAAGCTACCAGTTGTTGAATTTTGATATAGTATCAAAGGAGAATATCTAGAATTACCTGAAAAGAATATTAAAGTATTTCTCCCTTTCCCATGTATACATCCATGTGAAGCCAGATTTTCTTCATATATTTCAACCAAGACAACGTATTATAACAGATTGAATGCAGAAACGTATGAGAATTCATCTGTCTTCTATTAAGCCAGACATAAAATGGATTTACAAAAAAGTTTTTTATATCTGACCAAACGAATATGCCTGGGTGAAGACGACAGAAAAGTATTCTCAGATATGCAAGAGCTCAGTAAATAGAATACCTACTGCTCTTTTAAAAGGAATTACTTGAAGACTTATTTCTGCCATTCAAGATATGGATTATATAGCCACACAATGAGAAGTTGGGTGATAAGAGGATTGTTTTGTGATTTATAAAATGTCTCCAAATGACTTGACTGTCGTTGGAAAAAGATAGGGGATGTGAGGCAGACAAAATCAAAGTCCTTTGTCTAGAATGCATATCTCCCTATGTGCCCACCTAAGTCCTATTTAGATTTTAAGACATATCTCAGATCCCACATAAAATCATAGAATCTCGGTACTGCAAAGGATCTGGAAAGAGGCAAATAACTTGTATTATTATGTACCTGGGTGTTTAAAATTCATCCACATTTAATCTGTACAGAAACCTAAATTGTCTTGTTATCCCCATTTTCCAGATGAGGAAGTCCAAGTTCAGAGAGATAAAACCTCTTGCCCAATGTCATCCTTCCAGTTAGATGTGGAGTGGGAACTAAAACCCAGATCTTTTCTACTTGGAAGTCCAGGTTCTTTACATTTCACTCTATCTCAGAGTTCTTCTATCTAAATAAGCCCTGCCCAACCTGTTGCTCAAGTCTTCATTAAGACAGCTTCATCCACCGTTATCAGTCCAGTCCCCTCCAGGGATAAGGAATTCAACATATTTTAATGCAGTCCATCGTATCTATTGAGGGCATTTAAAAGTTTCTCTCTGGCCGGGCGCGGTGGCTCATGCCTGTAATCCCAGCACTTTGGGAGGCCGAGACGGGCGGATCATGAGGTCAGGAGATTGAGACCATCCTGGCTAACACGGTAAAACCCCATCTCTACTAAAAATACAAAAAATTAGCTGGGTGTGGTGGCGGGCACCTGTAGTCCCAGCTACTTGGGAGGCTGAGGCAGGAGAATGGCATGAACCCGGGAGGCAGAGCTTGCAGTGAGCCGAGATTGCGCCACTGCACTCCAGCCTGGGCGACAGAGCGAGACTCCATCCCAAAAAAAAAAAAGTTTCTCTCTATATTAAGCTGACATATTTCTTCTGAAACCCTTGCTTACAAATCCTAAGAGTATCCTTTGAAGTTATGCGTAATGAGAAAGTGAAAGGGGCTAACCGCTTGTATAGCTGTTCTCTCTCTTTATGTAGTCATTTTTATGCAGCACGAAGGCAGGTGTACCGTGAAGCTAATGAAGCTTCAGAGCCCCCAATCACTGGAAACTGTGGAGTGTTCTAGATGGAGAGAAACAGATTGTGTTTAGGAAATGTGTCTGGTAAATTGGCTGAAGAGATCTCAGAAAAAAGGGACCTGAAACTCCAAATCTCCAGTAATCTGTTCTGATTTCTCTTCTCATCTTTAGCAAGCATTTATTTTGTACCAATTTTGTACTGGAAACTTTGTACTATTTTCCTTAAAGAGGGTTCCAAAAATTGTATTCAGCCCCACAAAATCTGGATCCACTCCTGGTTTGACCCGTAGCAGTCCTGTTAAATATATTTTCAGTATTGTATTTATGTCTAGGCATTTACTTGAGAAAAATGAACCCCTGTCTTGTTTAACCTACTGTGGTTTTTATTTTGATTTGCTTTTTTCGTTTTTTGTTTGTTTGTTTGTGATAGGGTCTCACTCTGTTGCCCAGGCTGGAGTGCAGTGGTGCAATCACAGTTCACTAGAGTCTTGAACTTCCAAGCTCAAGTGATCCTCCTACCTCAGCTTCCAGAGTAGCTGGGACTGCAGGCACATGCCACGATGCCCAGATAAATTTTTAATTTTTTGTGGAGACAGGGTCATGCTATGTTTACTCAGGCTGGTCTTGAACTCCTGGCCTCAAGTGATCCCCCCGCCTCAGCCTCCCAAGTGCTGAGATTACAGGCATGAGCCACCATGCCCAGCCAACCCATTGTTATTTTGGATCTCCATCAAGGCAGCCAGGCCAATATCATGATACAGAATGCTTAATTTCTACTTGCCATGTGCAAACATGACCACCACTCTAATACCACCGCCACAGGTAATTATTTCAAGGGGAGGCCTGACCCAGGCCAGGCCAATCATTCCTTGCCCACAATTTTCGAACTGGGACCGTAAAGGCAGTCAGTCTCTCTCTGGTTACCTGCACAATCAGCTGGCAACTGTGTCCGTCTATAATTGTGTCTCCTTATTTCCATATGGAGGAAGACAGGAAGCCCTTCCTTCAAGACAAGGGCTATAGAAAGTGTGTCTTTCCAATTGTTCCTTGGGGCCAGCTGCATTTCTGTCCTTCCTGTGATTTGGTTCATCAATTCTTCCTTGACCCAAGCTGGTTAAACAGTTTCTGTCTCTTGTAGCCAATAGGTCTGCCTATTACAAAGAAAAATTTGCAATGCACTTCTCATACAGCATGTATGAACCAAGCCAGGGTAAGTCCCCAGAAAACTCCCATCCTATGCCTTTCCATGTTAACAATCTGCCTATGACTCTATATCTCCTGAGCTCCTAGATCCACGTATCCAACTGCCTCACTGATAGGATATCTCAAAGGCACCTCAAAGTCAGTATCATCTTTCCTCAAATCCTCTGCCTCCAGGGCTCCCCATTGCAGTAAACCCAGTACTCACCTCTAGGTGCCCAACTCATAAACTTGGATGAGGTATGTGACTTATAAAATCTAATATGAGGCCAGGTGTGCTGGCTCATGCTTGTAATCCTAACACTCTGGGAGGCCGAGGTGAGAAGATCACTTGGGCCCAGGAGTTTGAGACTAACCTGGGTAAGATGCCAAGACTCCCTTTCTATAAAATATTTTTAAATGGCCGGGCGCGGTGACTCACGCCTGCAACCCCAGCACTTTGGGAGTCCGAGGCGGGCAGATTGCTTGAGATCAGGAGTTTGAGACCAGCTTGGCCAACATGGTGAAGCCCTGTTCCTACTAAAAATACAAAAAATTAGCCTGGCGTGGTGGTGCACGCCTGTAGTCCTAGCTACTCAGGAGGCTGAGGCAGAAAAATCACTTGAACCCGGGAGGCAGAGGTTGTGCTGAGCCGAGATCACACCACTGCACTCCAGCCTGGGTGACAGAGCAAGACTCCATCTCAAAAAATAAATAAATAAATTTAAAAGCGATCCAGGGGTGGTGGCGAACGCCTGTAGTCCTAGGACTTGGGAGGCTGAGGTGGGAGGATTGCTTGAGCCCAGGAATTCCAGGTGACAGTGAGTTATGGTAGCACCACCACCCTCCAGCCTGGGCAGCAAAGCAAGACCCTCCCTCTAAAACAAACAAATTTAAAAACCATAACATGTCCTGTCCCTCTTGTTTAACCATACTCTTGCCTCAAGTCTCTACCCTCCAGCCACATTGGTTTATTTAAAATTAATAAAGTAACATCTCCCTTTCCCCCAGTGTTCTTCCACTATACCATTTGACATATAACTTTCTTATGAGAAACTGTAAATTCCATGCAAAATACTTAAAAGGGAGAGCTATGGAAGCCCCTTGCACCCGTGGGCTTCCTCTAACTGACCTAGGTCTTCTAGACACGGCTCTCAGAAATAAGGTCTATCAGACCTTCTACCAGACACAGCTTTCAGAAATAAGGTCATTCCAACCCTCACACATCTCCGAGTTTGCAATAAGTGGGGTAGAAATAGAAGAAACTATAGAGATCCTAGTTTTGCAGCGATGTGTGTCAAGGGTCGTGCTGACTGAATTTTATGTGGGATGGCTTCAACAGGGCCCAATCTGCTTAACAAATAAATGATTGGACCTCTGCTGCCATCCTGGTAAGAAACATTGATCCAGCTTCCTCATCCTGCTCTCTTCCTAATCAAAATCTCATGCAGAAGCATCTGATTGGTGAGCTTGCTTTCATGCACGTGCCATAGCTATGCATAAGAGTCTGTCTGAACACGGACTGAGACAGTGAACATCTGACTTCTGCTGTGGGCAGAAAACAACCTCAAAGGGAAAGGTAATAAAAAAGATGTTGGGCAGCCTTAAAATATAATTGTCCCTTCCCCATGGCTTAACCGAGTCAGCAGGTGACATTCCTCTAGCCATGGAGATTGCTTCACTATAGGCATCTGACCCAGTTCACGCCAGTGAGATGTTAGGGAGTCTGGGGTTGTTGTAAAATATTCTTTCTTTCTTTTCTTTTCTTTTCTTTTTTCTTTTCTTTCTTTCTTTCTTTCTTTCTTTCTGTCTTCTTTCTTTCTTTCTTTCTTTCTGTCTTCTTTCTTTCTTCTTTCTCTTTCTTTCCTTCTTCCTTTATTTCTTGCTTTTGTTTCTTTCTTTCTTCTCTTTTTCTCTTTCTCTCTCACTTTCTCTCTCCCTTCCTTCTTCCTTCCTTCCTTCCTTCCTTTTTCCCTTCTTCCCTCCCTCCCTCTCTTCCTTCCCCCTCCCCTCTTCTCCCCTTCCCTCCCCTTGCCTTCCCTTCCTTTTTTTCTTGAGACAGGGTCTCACTCTGTTGTCCAGGCTGGAGTACAGTAGAACGGTCTTGTCTCACCACAGCCTTGACCTCCGGGGCTAAAGCAATCCTCCCACCTCAGTCTCTTGAGTAGCTGGGACTACAGGTGCACACCACCATGCCCAGCTAATTTTTGTATTTTTTGTAGAGACAGTGTTTTGCCATGTTACCCAGGCTGATTTTGAACTCCTGAGCTTAAGCAATTTGCCCATCTTGGCTTCCCAAAATGCTGGGATTACAGGAATGAGCCACTGGACCTATTCTGTCACTCTCTCTCTTTTTTTTTTTTTTTCCAGACAGAGTCTGGCTCTGTCATCCAGGCTGGAGTGCAGTGGTGCCATCTTGGCTCACTGCAACCTCCGCCTCCTGGCTTCAAGCAATTCTCATGCCTCAGCCTCCTGAGTAGCTGGGATTACAGGTGTGCACCCCCATGCCTGGCTAATTTTTGTATTTTTAGTAGAGATGGGATTTCACCATGTTGGCCAAGCTGGTCTCAAACTTCCAACCTGAGGTAATCTGCCCACCTCAGCCTCCCAAAGTGCTGGAATTACAGGCATGAGCCTCCTCGCCCGGTAGCCCTCTCATTCTTAAGCTCTATTGATTACCAGCTATCTCTCTTTCTGGACAAAGTGCTTTAGGGATGTGAGGCCAGCAATTTTGTCACCATGGAAAAAGCTGTCCCCCAGATAAAGCTCGGACAGCAGATGCAGAGTAGAGATATGGAAAAACAGTGAAAAACTGAACTCTGGCCGGGCACGGTGGCTCACACTTGCAATGCCAGCACTTTGGGAGGCCAAGGCGGGCAGATTATGAGGTCAAGAGATTGAGACCATCCTGGGTAGCACAGTGAAACCCTGTCTCTACTAAAAATACAAAAGATTAGCCGGGCCTGGTGGTCTACACCTGTAATCCCAGCTATTTGGGAGGCTGAGGCAGGAGAATTGCTTGAACCCAGGAGGTGGAGGTTGCAGTGAGCTGAGATCGTGCCACTGCACTCCAACCCAGGTGACAGAGTGAAACCCCATCTCAAAAAAAAAAAAAAAAAGAAAAACTGAACACCAATTCCGGAGTCTGCCCAGGTCTCACTATAATGTGAGCCAGTAATTTTTTTTTTTTTTGAGATAGAGGCTCGCTTTGTTGCCCAGGCTGGAGTGCAGTGGCCCGATCTCAGCTGACTCCAAGCTCCTCATCCTGGGTTCATGCCATTCTGCCTCAGCCTCTGGAGTAGCTGGGACTAAAGGCACCCGCCACCACGCCCAGCTAATTTTTTGTATTTTTAGGAGAGACGGGGTTTCACTGTGTTAACCAGGATGGTCTCGATCTCCTGACCTTGTGATCTGCCCGCCTTGGCCTCCCAAAGTGCTGGGATTACAGGCATGAGCCACCACACCTGGCCAATGAGCCAGTAAATTTTCATCATTTAAGCCAGGTTGAGGTTTTTGTTTATCTAAAAAACCCCACATATCTGACATAGAAGATGTATCCCAAATATGTAAATAACTCCCAAAACTCAATACTAAAATAACAAACAACCCAATCAAGAAAATGGGCAAAAAAATTACAGAGACATTTCACCAGAAAAGATGAACAGACAGCAAATAAGCATAAGAGAAGGTGATTGGCTTCATTAGTCATCAGGAGCAATATGACGAAACCCCACCTCTACAAAAAAAGAAAAAACTGATATATAAATAACAAGGTAAGGTTAGTGAACGAAGACTTCCTGGAAAGGAGAAGCAGAGGTTATAAGGATAAAATCTTGCAACAATATGAAAGCATTTTGGAAAGTATAACTTAGAAAAGTATAGGTTTCATAATTTTTTTGTATCTCCTGTAAGTTCTAGCATAATATTGCAACATGTTGCTAGTATTTGGTAAATGTTTCTTATTCATTCCTATTATAGGGTTCATAAATAAATTGTTCAATGAGTGGAAAGGCATTCAAATCAAAGGGCAGTGTCCAGAAAAGATTCCCACAGATTAGCCCCAGACCTGACTCAGGTCCCAAGGACTTTTCCCCTTGTTATGGGCAGAGTTTAGGGTTGGCCACCTGTTATTTTCTTAATCCAGGAAAATTGAGGTCACACTGTTAGCTATGGCATGGTTTGCAGTCTGAGTGACTGGTATCAATCTTGTGCTTCCTGTTCTACAAAAAGATGTAGGTTCTGATGGGTATGGGGACACAAGATGCCACCTGCCCAGGTTGGCATGCTTCCTGTAGCAGCCCCCTCTGCATGCCTTCCCCTCCTGCCTGACTGCCAGGCTCAGTGTTCTGCAGAAACCAGCACTGATGATATCTCATTTCTCAGATCCGCAAGGGCCCCCTCAGCTGCAGATTGGTAATGTGACAATTAACCTTCAAGGGCGCAAAGTCTCAGGTATGAGGCACACAGCAGCAATCACCTCCGGTAGTCAGCATCTTGCTAGCTAGCCCACCTGCACCCCAAAAATCTGGTGATGCTGTGATTTGCAGAAGTGAAAGAAAACTGTTTAATTAACCATCTTTCTCACCTCTCTAGGGCCATAAAAGCTCTGGACTTTCCCCCATCAAAAGAATCTCTTCCCTTCCCAACAAGCTACACAATGGAGTGTAAATAATTAATTTTATTCTAATAGATCCTATAATACTCTTTCCTTTAGGAAACCTCCTAGCTGAACACTTCGCCTGGACACTGAAATTCAACTTTTTCCCCCAAGTTTTCCTTCATTCTGAACTCTAAAATTTACTTATTTTTTTCAATGAAAACACCCTACTTCTACTTCACTACTGTTGTTTTGGTTTTCTGTCATTGCAGGTCGGATCTTCACAAGTATACCTATCTTAAATTTTAATATCATAGAAGACAGGCACTGGCTCTGAGCTTATATGGTAGAACCTAGCAATACCTAATTTTTACAATAATAAACACATTACATAGCTGGGAAAACAAGGTGTAGTTAAACAATATTCACAGCTTTCCAGCTCCCTCCCTCTCTAGAAATTCCCTGCCTGTATCTGAGGAAAAGAAAGGGGATTCCATGAGTCACCAAGAAGTTTGGAAACTGAAAGTCACCCATTCCCTGCCAAAATGTTTTTTGGGCATATATGTTTAAAGTGCAATAAGGTAACCAGACACAGTGGCTCATGGCTGTAATCCCAGCATTCTAGGAGGTCAGGGCCAGAGGATCTCTTTGAAGCCAGGAGTTCAAGACCAGCCTAGGCAACATAACGAGACCACATCTCTACTTGGGGGAAAAAACATCCAATAAGGTAAAAGACCTACTCTGTATCTCTTTTTCCCTTTTCATATGCTCAGAACTACAAGGGTCCCACACAAAAGATTCATAAATTACAAGTCATTTCATATATATTTATGTTTATTATTTCTTAGTTTAAAAAACATATGAAATGCCAAAACATAGACTCTGCATTCTGTAACCCTACCCACTACCCTCACATACCCATAACACTTCCCTCCTCTCCTGGTTTCCTCATGGCGAACAGGCAATGCCGAAGCTCTCCTGCCTACCTACCATGAACTCTTACTTTGCTCCAGTTCTCCCACTAGGGCTCAGATGCCCAGTTAGTTTCATCCTTCTAGTTGCGGCCAGACCTGGGAGATTCTTTCCCAGAGGCAGGAAGTACGATGAAAGCCTGGGGAAATTTCCCAACCCCACCCACAGAAGCTAATTCAGGAAAAGCCTGTAGAGGCGATTCATGGGCTTTAAGTTCATGCATCCTAAACAAATGCGGCCACCCAGAACTGTCTTCTAGTCAACTCAACCACAAACCGTGGAACGACTCCTGTGCCAGGAGAGACCCAGGCTGGTGGTAAGGGGAAATTTTCTAACCAATCAGCTTTCCACCTAAACAATGAAGAAAAGTCCCTGAGGAGGAGGCTGTGGGACCAAGTAGGGGAAAATGGAAGCAACACCTGGGTTAGGTAGATGCAGAAAGAACAAGCATCCCTGGGCTGACCTGGGAGGCTCTCTCTTCAACAATGGGTGCATAAATTAGAACCTGAACTTTGGTGGCAATCAGTTTACACCAATGTAACAAATCCCAAGCTCAGATGATGTTTAAAATGATGGGGATGGCTAGGTGTGGTGGTTCATGCCTGTAATCCAAGAACTTTGGGAGGACGAGGTGGGCGGATCACGAGGTCAGGGGATCGAGACCTTCCTGGCCAACATGGTGAAACCCCATCTCTACTAAAAAAAAAATAGAAACTACACACACACACACACACACACACACACACACACATAAATATTAGCTGGGCATGGTGGCATGTGCCTGTAATCCCAGCTACTTGGGAGGGTGAGGCAGAGAAGTGCTTGAACCTGGGAGGCAGAGGTTGCAGTGAGCTGAGATCGCGCCACCGCACTCTAGTCTGGTGACAGAGCAAGACTCCATCTGGAAGGAAGGAAGGAAGGAAGGAGGGAAGGAAGGAAGGAAGGACAGAAGGAAAGAGGGAAGAAGGGAGGGAGGGAGGGAAGGAAAGGAAGGAAAGGAAGGGAAGGAAGGGAAGGAAGGAGAAAGAGAGAGACTGAAAAAGGCTGCCAGCTTGGTTCTATCATTAAGGCTGTTAGCATTCTTTTTTCTTGTTGTTGCTCAACATAATCCACAGCTTCACAAGTTATAACATTCTTGAGGCAAGGAACAATGAACCTCTGGCCTCCGCATATTCCATGACAGCAGAAATTCCCCAGGCAATACAGATGTAGGACCCAAAGTAATAGGTTTCAAATTCTGTCTTTTTTTTTTTTTTTTTTTTGGAGACAGGGTCTCACTCTGTCACCCAGGCTGGAATGTAGTGGCGTGATCTCAGCTCACTGCAGCCTTCACCTCCCAGGCTCAAGCAACCCTCTCACCTCAGCCTCCTAAAGTAGCTGGGACTACTGTGCTTACCACCGCACTGGGCTAATTTTTTAAATTTTATGTAGGGTGGCTGGGCACGGTGGCCCACGCCTGTAATCCCAGCACTTTGGGAGGCTGAGGCGGGTAGATCATGAGGTCAGGAGTTCAAGACCAGCCTGGCCAAGATAGTGAAACCCCTTGTGTGTAATTTACATACTCCCTAGGGGTGTCTACTGAAAAAAATACAAAAATTAGCCGGGCATGGTGGCACATACCTGTAGTCCCAGCTACTTGGGAGGCTGAGGCAGGAGAATCACTTGAACCCGGGAGGCGGAGGTTGCAGTAAGCTGAGATCGTGCCATTGCACACCAACCTGGGTGACAAGAGCAAAACTCCATCTAAAAAAAAAAAAAATTCATGTAGAGAAGGGGTTTCATCATGTTGCCCAAGTTGGTCTCAAACTCCTGGGTTCAAGTGATCCTCCCACCTCGGCCTCCCAAAGTGCTGGGATTACAGGCATGAGCCACTGCACTCAGCCCCAGAAAACTTTGTAAACCACTGCTCAGTAATGCCTGACTTTGGTACAGTCCTTTGATTTCAAGTACATTTGATTCCTTCAGCAATCATCAGAGGTTATTAGACTCGCTTCCTCTGCAATGATTAGGAAGGGTAAGTAGTATAGAGATAGGGCCCTGGGTGCCTTGAAAGCAAGCCTCACTTTTATAAGAATCCCAGCCTAGCAGGGCTGTGGTAAGAGAAGTGGGCAAAGCAAAAGGAAGTTTGTTACTGATACTCAGTGCTATTGAGTGATAATGCAACCGTTCATCTTCCTGTTGAAGAGTTTGACATGCTTTCACAGTTATGAATGAAACTCTCTCGGATTGTTTTTTAAAAATTCCTTCAAGATCTCTAGCTTTTAAAAGAGTAGCAGTACCTTCCTCCATCTGCAGTCTAACACATTTCCATGGTGACTGCTCTAACATAGTGTGGTGTATATTCCTCATTTCTGTGGCTGCCGTTCATCTGAACCCACTCCTTGTATTTGGATAATCCCTTATCATTTGAGCTTTAGTAAAAAGCAGGGCCAATGTCCCACTATAGAAGTAGAAGGATCCAATACTTACTGCCCCAGCACCTCTTGCAGCAAGGGAGAAGGCCTGTGACCTTGGCTTGGTCAACTGGACATGTCCAGCCAAGGTGTTGACTGAGGAAATAGTAATGCAAATAAAGAAGCAGGGAAACACTTTATTCCAACAACAGTAACATCCAGGTTTTCATGCCAGGGGTGGCATCCAGTGTCTGGTGCTGGCAGCAAGAAAGGCTTTGTTAGACTGGTTCTGTGGTGTGACCTTGGCAGTGGCTGTGTTTCACTCTCTCCCTCCGCTTTATTTATGTCCATTTGTGGAGCTTAAGTCTCCAGGTAATCCTGCGAACTATCCAACCCTTTTGGTTGCTTCAGGCACAAACTTGGGAGACATCTTTGAGTTTCCTCTATAACCTTATATCTAATCCAATAGGAGATTCTGGAAGTGGCCCATTTCCTCTGCTAGTACTCCCTGGCCTACACCACCATTATCTCTCACCTGAATTACTGAAATAGACTCCTTTAAAAAAAAAAATAGTTCATCAAACATTTTTTGTTGCCAAAAATTTTATGTATTTATTATGTACAACATAATGCTTTGAAATATATATACACTGTGGAATGGCTAAATCAAGCTAAATATCATATGCTTAACCTCACGTTTCTTTTTTTTTTTTTTTTTGTAGTGAGAAGGCTTAAAATCTACTGTCTTTGTGATTTTGAAGAATACAACACATTGTTTTTGTGTGTGTGTTTTTCTGTGACAGAGTCTCACTCTTGTTGACCCAGGCTAGAGTGCAATGGTGCAATCTCGGCTCCCTGCAACCTCCGCCTACTGGGTTCAAGCGATTCTCTTGCCTCAGCCTCCCGAGTAGCTGGGATTACAGGTGCCTGCCACCACGCCCAGCTAATTTTTGTATTTTCAGTAGAGACAGGGTTTCACCACATTGGCCAGGCTGGTCTTGAACTCCTGACCTCAGGTGATCCACCCACCTCAGCCTCCTAAAGTGCCGGGATTACAGGCGTGAGCCACAGCACCTTGCCCAACATATTGTTATTAATTCCAGTCACCATGTTTTACAACAAATCTCTTGAACATATTCCTTCTAACTGAAAATTTGTATCGTTTGACCAATATCTCCACCCCCAACACTCAGACTCTGGTAATCACCATATTACTCTCTGCTTCTATGAGTTCACTTTTTTAGATTCCACATATAAGTGAGATCATACACTTTTTTTTTTTTTTTTTTTTTTGAGACGGAGTCTCACTCTGTTGCCTAGGCTGAAGTGCAATGGCATGATCTCGGCTCACTGCAACCTCTGCCTCCCGGGTTCAAGCGGTTCTCCTGCCTCAGTCTCCTGAGTAGCTGGGATTACAGGCTTGCACCACCACGCCTGGCTGACTTTTGTATTTTCAGTAGAGACAGGGTTTCACCATGTTGGTCAGGCTGGTCTTGAACTCTTGACCTCAAGCAATTCCCCCGCCTCGACCTCCCAAAGTGCTGGGTTACAGGCGTGAGCCACTGCTCCTGGCCACTATTTGTCTTTTTGTGTGTAGCTTATTTCACTTAACATAATGTCCTCCAGCCCTTTTATTTCAATTACATTTGATTCCTTCAGCAATCAAAGCAAATAATGGATGTTTTCCAGGTTCATCCATGTTGTTGCAAATGACAGAATTTCCTTCTTTTTAAAGGCTGAATAGTATTCTATTGTGTATATGTACCATATTTTATTTATTTATTCATCCATTAATGGACATTCAGGTTGATTCCATATCTTTGCTATTGTGAATAATGATGCAATGAACATGGAGTGCAGATATCTCTTCAACACACTAATTTTATTCTCTTTGGATACATGCCCAGTAGTGAGATTGCTGGATCATATGGTAATCCTAGCTTTAACTTTTTGAGGAAACTTCATACTGTTTTCCATAAGGGCTATAATAAATTACATACTTCCCAAGAGTGTGCAAGGGTTTCCTTTTCTTCACATCCTACTGATACTTACCATTTCGCTTTTTGATTAATAGCCATTCTAAGACCTGTGAGGTGATCGATAGACAACCTTGTGGTTTTAATTTGCTTTTCCCCAATGATTAGTGACATTACGTTTTCATATACCCATTGGCCATCATACACCTGTTGACCATTTACATATCTTTGTTTGAGAAATGGCTATGCAGGTCCCTTGCCCATTTTTAATGGGGTTATTTGTTTTCTTGCTATTGGATTGCTTGGATTCCTTATGTGTTTTGGATACTAACCCCTTATTAGATAGATATATGGTTTGCAAATATTTTCTCCCATTCCACAAGTTGTCTCTTCACTCTGTTGATTGTTTCTTTAACTGTGCAGGAGCTTTCCAGTTTGTTATAATCCCATTTGTCTGTTTTCACTTCTGTTGCCCGTGCAACAGCCTCAACTGGTTTCTCTGCTTTCACTTTGTTCCCATACAGACCTGTCTCCACACAGTAGTCCGTTACCTTTTACAGTCATAAGTGAGATCATGTCACTCCTCTGCTCAAAGTCACCCCACAGCTTCTCATTATTCAAAATAAAATGCAAAATGCTTGTCAAGATCTATGTGATTGGTCTCTTGCTTGCTACCTTTCTAATCTCGTCTCCTCCCACTCCCTTACTTGCTCACTCTGCCCGGCTGCACCAGTCTCTCTTCAATTCCTCAAAATGCTAAGCACACTCCTGATGCTGGACTCTCAGCCTTGCTATTCCCTGTGTCTAGAATGCTCTTCTCCAAGATACCTATATGACTTGCTTCCTCACTTCAGTCAGGTCTCTACTTAAATGCTCCTTTATCAGATAGGCTTCCTTGACCACCCTATCTAAAATTGCACTCCTGGCCAGACGTGGTGGCTCATGCCTGTAATCCTCGCACTTTGGGAGGCTGAGGCAGGCAGATCATGAGGTCAGCAGTTCGAGACCAGCCTGGCCAACGTGGTGAAACCCCATCTCTACTAAAAATACAAAACTTAGCCAGGCGTGGTGGTGGGTGCCTGTAATCCCAGTTACTTGGGAGGCTGAGGTAGGAGAAGCGCTTGAATCCAGGAGGTGGAGGTTGCAGTGAGCTGAGATGGTGCCATTGCACTCCAGCCTGGGCCACAGAGTGAGACTCTGTCTCAAAAAAATAAATAAATAAATAAAATAAAATTGCACTCCTCTTTCCTGCCAGTTCCCCTCTATTTTTCTTTGCTAACATCTGAACCATTACTCCTTAGTTTTTTCTTCAAATGCATGTATGTATGCATTTGTCTGTCTCCACCACTAGGATGTAAGCTCCCTGAGAGTAGGGACTTTGTCCCTTTGTCCATTTGTTTTCTGCCATATCCCAGTGCCTAAAAGAGTACACAGTACTTAGTGAGCACTCTATAAACATACATTAGGTAGATGTATTCACCAAATACATTTCATTTCTGTTTAAATCTGCCATAGTTGATTTCTGTTTCTTGCAAATTAACATGTTAAGAACCTTATCTGATAGACATGTAAGACGCTGGGAATCAAATTTCTCTCTCATTTAGTGACTTTGAGCAAAGTCACTCAGCACTCTGGGTCTTAGTTTCTTTATATATTGCCCCTCTTTGCTCTAAGATGATTTTACAATTTTTAAAGATGCCATATGTCCTTTTTTTTTTTTTTTTTGGGACAGGGTCTCACTCTGTCACCCAGGCTGGAGTACAGTGGCACGATTTCAGCTCACTGCAATCTTCCCCTCCCAGATTCAAGCGATTCTCCTGCCTCAGCCTCCTAAGCAGCTGGGACTACAGGCGTGAGCCACCACACCCTGCTAATTTTTGTATTTTTACTAGACATGGAGTTTCACCATGGTGACGAGGTGGGTCTCAAACTCCTGACCTCAAGTGATCCTCCTGCCTTGGCCTCCCAAAGTGCTAGGATTATGGGTGTGAGCCACTGCGCCCAGGCAAAATGCCATATTTCAAAGCCACAATAGAATAATGGTTTTCCCAAAGTATATACAGTCATACAGTGACATTCTGGTAATGACAGACCCCATGTACTGTGGTGGTTCCATAAGATTAGAACGAAGCTGAAAAATCCCCATCACCTAGTGACATGGTGGTCCTCTTCACATTGTAGCCACTGCCACAGCACAATGCATTACTCTTATGTCTGTGGTGATGCTGGGCTCAACCAATCTATTGTGCTGCCAGTCACATAAAAGTATAGCACATACAATTATGTACAGTACATAATAGATTTTATTTTGTCTTATTTTTAATTTTCAAATATTTAGGGGTGCATGTGCAGTTGTTTTACACAGATATATTGTGTAGTGGGAAAATCTGGCCTTTTAGCATACCCATCCCTCAAACAGTATACATTGTACCCAATAGGTAGGATTTTATCCCTCACCCCCCTCCCATTTTCTACCTTATGGAGTCTCCAATATCTGTTATTCCACTGTGTATATCTCTATGTAGCCATTGTTTAGCTCTCACCTGTAAGTGAGAATACATAATACTTGATAATGAAAAAAAATACTTGATAATGATAAATGAGTATGTTACTGGTTTATGTATATACTATACTATACTTTTTATTGTTATTTTAGAATGTACCCCTTCTATTTATATATTTTAAAAGTTAACTGTAAACCAGTCTCAGGCAGGTCCTTCAGGAGGAATTCCAGAAGAAGGCATGGGTATCATTGGAGGTGACAGCTCCAAGCATGTCGTGGCAACTGGAGACCTTCCAGTGGGACAAGATATGGAAGGGAAGACAGTGATATGAATGACCCTGATCCTGTGTAGGCCTAGGCTAATGTGTGTGCTTGTGTTTTAGTTGTTAAGAAAAATGTTTAAAAAGAAAACATTTAAATAGAATAAAGATATAAAGAAAAAATTTTTTGTATAGGTATGTAATATGTTTGTGTTTTAAGTGAAGTGTTAATATGAAAGAGTCAAAAAGTATTAAAAAAAAAAAAAAAAGAAAGAAAGAAAATTTTCAGGCTGGGTGTGGTGGTTCAGGCCTATAATCCCAGCACTTTGGGAGGCCAAGGCAGGCAGATGGCTTGAGCTTAGGAGTTCAAGACCAGACTGGGCAACATGGCGAAACCCTGTCTCTACCAAAAAATACAAAAATTAGTCGGGCATGGTGGTACATGCCTATAGTCCCAGCTATTCAGGAGGCTGAGGTGGGAGGATCATATGAAACTGGGAGGCTACAGTGACCTGAGATAGCACCACTGCACTCTAGCCTAGGGGACAAAGTGGAACCCTGTCTCATAAAAAAAAATAATAATAAAAACTTTGTAAAGTAAACAAGTTATAGTAGGTTAAGGTTAATTTATTATTGAAGAAAGAAAAATTTTAAATACATTTAGTGTAACCTAAGTGTGCAGTGTTTATTTTTATTTATTTATTTTTCTCTGTCACTCCCTTTGTCTGGCTAGAGTGCAGTGGCATGATCTCGGCTCACTGTAGCCTCCACCACCTGAGTTCAAGCGATCCTTATGCCTCAGCCTTCCAGGTAGCTGGGTTTACAGGTATGAGCCACCACACCCGGCTACTTTTTGTATTTTTAGTAGCAATGAGGTCTCGCCATGTTGGCCAGGCTGGTCTCGAACTCCTCACCTCAGGTGATCCACCTGCCTCGGCCTCCCAAAGTGCTGGGATTACAGGTATGAGCCACCACGCCTGGCCTAGTGTGCAGTGTTTACAAAGTCTACAGCAGCATATAGTAATATCCTAGGCCTTCACACTCACCAGTCACTCACTGACTCACCCAGAGCAACTTCCAGTCCTGCAAGCTCCATTCTTGGTAGGTGCCTTATACGATTTTTAATCTTTTATACCATGTTTTTACTGTACTTTCCTATGTTTAGATACACTTAAATACACAAATACACACCATCTTGTTACAATTGCCTACAGTATTCATTAGGTTTGTGTCTGAGGAGCAACAGGCTGTACCACACAGCCTAGATGTGTAGGAGGCCATGCCATCTAGGTTCATCCAAGTACATTCTGTGATGTTCACACAACAACAAAATCATCTAATGATGCACTTCTCAGAAAGTAGCCCCATCATTAAGCAACACATGGCTGAACTTCATTCTTTAGCTTTTAAAGTTGGCTTTTATTGTATCTCTTCTTAGAAATGAGTCACTTTGCTCAAAGTTTCATCATTCTCAGATAATTCTTTTTTTTTTTTTTTTTGAGATGGAGTCTCGCACTGTCATGTAAGCTGGAGTGCAGTGGTGTAATCTCGGCTCACTGCAACCTCTGCCTCCCGGGTTCAAACAATTCTCCTGCCTCAGCCTCCCAAGTAGCTAGGATTACAGGTGCCCACCACCACCCTGGCTAATGTTTTCATTTTTAGCAGAGATGGAGTTTCACCGTGTTAACGAGGCTGGTCTTGAACTCCTGACCTCAGGTGATCTGATCCCCCTCGGCCTCCCAAAGTGCTGGGATCACAGGCATGGCCACTGCGCCCAGCCTCTCGGATAACTCATATATATTGTCAATGCCATATGTCACTAATGTTGCCTGTATCACCACCACTATTATCATTAAATAAAAGTAACAAGCTAAAAGACAGTACATAGGATTTAGGCTAAATAAATGCTAGAGAAGTTCGGAAGAAGGGAGTTAATCGTGAACTGGGCTGAAAACTGGGAAGGACTTGAGCTAGGTTTGAATGAAAGATAGAATTAAGATGAGTAGAGAGGAAAGGTGGTATACACCTTGCACACGTAAAAACAGAACACTACATCTATATGGTGGGGAGGTGAAATAACCAGAAATAAGAAAAGTTCACTTTAGTAGGGATACTCACACATTATCCACTAGCGCTTCTCTTGCTTCCCAGGAAAAAGATATAATCCCATAGCTTGAAGCTTTGTCTCAGGCCTTTCTCCAAATCGTACCCATGTCTACATGCTCAACTCATCTCGTTTCTCCATCTTCCTGCACCTGAAGACCTTATAAACATTTTTCTTTTCTTTGTTGTTGTTTTTTTTTTTTTTTTTTTGAAACAGTGTCTCACTATGTCTCCTAGGCTGGAGTATAGTGGTACAATCACAGCTCACTACAGCCTCTACCTCCTGGGCTCAATCGATCCTCCCACCTCAGCCTTTCAAGTAGCTGGGACTACAGGCACATGCCACCACACCTGGCTAATTTTTTGTACTTTTTTTTTTTTTTTTTTTTTGAGACAGAGTCTCACTCTGTTGCCCAGGCTGGAGTGCAATGGTACCATCTCAGCTCACTGCAACCTCTGTCTCCCAGGTTCAAGTGATTCTCCTACCTCAGCCTCCCAAGTAGCTGGGATTACAAGCACCCACCACCACACACAGTTAATTTTTGTATTTTTAGTAGAGATGGAGTTTCACCATGTTGGTCAGGCTGGTCTCGAACTCCTGACGTTAAGCAATCCACCTGCCTCGGCCTCTCAAAGTGCTGAGATTACAGGCATGAGCCACCGCACCCGGCCTGTACTTTTTGTAGAGATGGGGCCTTGCCATGTTACCCTGGCTCATCTCAAACTCCTAGGCTCAAGCAATCCTCCCACCTTAGCCTCCCAAAGTGCTGGAATTACAGATGTGAGGCATCATGCCTGATCATAAATTTTTTTTAACATTTCTGAAAATTAGCCAGGCATGGTGGTGTGCACCTGTAGTCCCAGCTACTCAGGAGGCTCAGATGGGAGGATTGATTGAGTCCAAGATGTGGAGGCTACAGTGAGCCATGATTGCATCACTACACTCCAGCCTGGGTGACAGAGTGAGACGATGTCTCAAAAAAAAAAAAAAAAGTTTATTTGTATCACTCATTGGTTCCTATAAAACTCCAGGCCTTTTTTCTCATGAACTGCTACCAAACCAAGTCTTTCCCTTCCAATGCTTATTATATATTTAATATATATACTGGGCTTTCCAATCACCCCTGTACATTTTTTTTTTTTCAGCCAAACATATAGCCTATTTAATTAGGATTTGGAATGCTAACTCTCTAGGTCAATGTAATAGGTTATAATTACTACAGGTTATGTCACCTGAAAATGTTATGAGTAAGCCAGGCATGGTGGCTCATGCCTGTAATCTGAGCACTTTGGGAGGCCAAGGCAGGCAGATCATGAGGTCAGAAGTTCAAGACCAGCCTGGACTTCATGGTGAAACCCCATCTCTACTAAAAATATGAAACATTGGCCGGGTGTGGTGACAGGCACCTGTAATCCCAGCTTGTCAGGAGGCTGAGGCAGAAGAATCGCTTGAACCTGGGAGGTGGAGGTTGCAGTGAATTGAGATCACACCATTGCACTCCAGCCTGGGCGGCAAAGTGAGACTCCATCTCGAAAAAAAAGAAAGAAAAGAAAAAAGAAAATGTTGATAAGTATTTCTCCCCGTGACATGAACTGACTATGTAACAAACCTTCACATGTAGCCCTGAAACCTAAAATAAAAATTTCAAAAAAGAAAATGTACTTTCCATAGGTCTTTACCCAGGTTTTTTTTTTTTTTTTTTTTTTTTTTGAGACGGAGTCTCGCTCTGTCACCCAGGCTGGAGTGCAGTGGCCGGATCTCAGCTCACTGCAAGCTCCGCCTCCCGGGTTTAGGCCATTCTCCTGGCTCAGCCTCCCGAGTAGCGGGGACTACAGGCGCTCGCCACCTCGCCCGGCTAGTTTTTTGTATTTTTTAGTAGAGACGGGGTTTCACCGTATTAGCCAGGATGGTCTCGATCTCCTGACCTCGTGATCCGCCCGTCTCGGCCTCCCAAAGTGCTAGGATTACAGGCTTGAGCCACCGCGCCCGGCCCTTACCCAGGTTGTTAAAGAAAATGTTGAATGAGGCAAGGCCTGGCCTTTAGAGATCTCTCACCAAATTAAGATGGATTTTGTCAGTACTCAGATTTAACTTTTCAATCAACAATAAATAAATGTGCCCAACTGTTTTGCGAGGAAGAGAGTGTAATTTAGTGAATGGAGCAATGGGGTGAACATATTCCTGTAAACATGATTCTGACACAAACTTTGCCCTTGACTTTGGGCAAGTCAATTAACTTCTCTTGAACTCATTTTGAAAATGAGAGGGCTGCACTAAACTTACTTCCTCTTCCAAAAGCCAGGGATTCTATTATCCAGTCCATATTTTCCCATAAAAAGAGACAATATTGTACTATCCCTTTATCACTCTCTCAAACCCAGGGCAATAGTATTTCTCTTTGGCCTAATTAATAGTAGTGTAGCAAAGGCGAGTCTTGTAACATCTTCAAGATAGATAGTCTAATTTCAATTCATTTTACAAACATTTGTTAAGTGCACACTGTGCCAGATATTACAGTAAGGGACTTCTAAAATAAATCGGCAATAAAAAATAAAGTTCATTACCAAATAAGGCCTGCATTCCTAATTTTGCCTCCTGCTCAATGATTTTGCTTGTGTGCAGCAGTATGGAGGTATGTCTCAGACTCCTCTCTACTGATACTAAACTTTGTAGTTTCCACAGCATCAGTCTTTGTGCATTTTATTGCAAGAATTATGTCTTATCCCTGAATTCTCAGAGATATTCTCTCATTCCCTCAGAGCCTATATGCAATTAATCATATTCTCGTTCTCTTCTTCAGATGTTCCCTCTGGAACCTTTAGGGAAATGGCAATTACATCGGTTAAGATCTGATCAGGAAAGCAGACCACTATGAGTAACATAGAATAAAGGATTTATTATAGGGATTAGATCTCATGCAATCATGGGAGCTGGTTAAACAGTCTATGCACATTTATTGCTTCTGCATCTGCTGCCAGGCCTGAGGTGAGCCAGGTCATTGATTGAAAAGGGAAGATGTGGGAGAGACAAGGGACAAAGTGGAATCCATGAAGACAAACTGGAACTGTACGTGTCTTTCTTTCACTTCCTCTACTCTAGGTAATGGGATTGAGCTCCAGGATAAGCTGGTATTCCTCAGCATAGAGCTGTACATGCACTTGGTACAGGATTTGGAGAAGATGAAAGAGGAGATCCAGTGGGAAATGGATCCTGTCCCAAAACCAGCAAAATGAGCCAGTAGATAACTGACATGTGAGCTACACAACTGCGCCTGCTCTATGCTGACTTTCAGAGCATAAAACTGGCTACTACTTCATTTCTACCTTCAAAATCTTATGCAATTTTCTCTTGTGGATAATTCTAACCAAGAAATACATAGGAAAGAAAATTACGGGAAATATAGTTACAGCTTTGCTATATTGACACAATACAAAGCCATTGCAAGAATCAATACACACAGGCTGGGCTAGGTGGCTCATGCCTGTAATTCACAGACCAGGCGCGGTGGCTGACGCACTTTGGGAGGCCGAGGGGGGCGGATCACCCGAGATCAAGAGTTCGAGACCAACCTGGCCAACATGGAGAAATCCCATCTCTACTAAAAATACAAAATTAGCTGGGCGTGGTGGCAGGCACCTGTAATCCCAGCTACTTGGGAGGCTGAGGCAGGAGAATCACTTGAACCCGGGAGGCAGAGGTTGCAGTGAGCCAAGATCACACCATTGCACTCCAGCCTGGGCAACAAGAGTGAAACTATCTCAAAAAAAAAAAAAAAAAAAAAAGAATCAGTACACAACTGGACAGCCCCAGGTCAAATTTCTCTTCCCTCATTCTTCAGAATCTTCTTTCTTTTGGGTATTCATCCCCAAGCTCCCTGCTACTATACTTGTTGCTATTATCAGGCTAGGAAAAAGCTACTGAAAATACATCTTCAAAAATCCTTATCAAGAATATTCTAAAATTTTAAGACATACAGAAGATAAAACTAAGTAAAGATTTTAAAATATACTATGTTCATGGATGAAAATTCTTAATATTAAAAGTTAATTTGAAAAAGTAAGTCAGGTCCGGTCAGAGTGGCTCACATGTGTAATTCTAGCATTTTGGGAGGCTGAGGCAGGTGGATCACTTGAGGCTAGGAGTTTGAGACTAGCCTGACCAACATGGCAAAACCCTATCTCTAAAACAATACAAAAATTAGCTGGGTGTGGTGGTATGTGCCTGTAATTCCAGCTACTCGGGAGGCCGAGGCACGAGAATCATTTGAACTTGGGAGGCAGAGGTTGCAATGAGCTGAGATCGTGTCACTGCACTCCAGCCTGGGTGACAGAGTGAGACTCCGCCTCAAAAAATAAAATAAGATAAAAAAGTAAGTCAGACCCAAATCAATCTAAGAATCCAGTGAAATTACAAACAAAATTCCAGTAAGTTTGTTCTGTTGAACCTACAAAATTCACCTGAAAGATTAAAGTACCAAGATTAGCCAGGATAATTTTAAAGAGGAACCACAAGGTAGAGGGACTTATTCTACCAGATATCAAGATGTCTTATAAAGACAAGTGTTTTTTGTTGCTGTTGGTTTGTTTGTTTGCTTTTTGTTTTTTGTTTTGAGACAGGGTCTCACTCTGTCTCCCAGGCTGATGTGATCACGGCTTACTGCAGTCTCGACCTCCTAGGCTCAAGTGATTCTTCCACCTCAGCCTCCTGAGCAGCTGGGACTACAGGCATACACCATCATGCTCGGCTATTTTTTTTTTTTTTTGTATTTTTTGTAGAAATGGGGTTTTGTCATGTTGCCCAGGCTGGTCTCAAACTCTGAGCTCAAGTGATCCACCCACCTCGGCCTTCCAAAGTGCTGGGATTACAGGCATGAACCACTGCACATGACCAAGATATAATATTTAACATCCTGGTAATGTTTTAGGAAATGTCACACCTGCCAGTGAGTTGAATAGAGAGCTAAGCATAGACCCATAAAAACATAATGCAGGTGGCATTACAAATTTTGTAGCAAAAGAAATAGATTATTGAAAAAAATTATATTAGAATAATCAATAATCTGCAATTGAAAAATTATGATAAATCCCTATTTTATATCATGTACAAAAAGAAAAATGTAGATAAAGATTTAAATATCAAAATCAAAATATTAACATTTTTAGAAGAGAATATTAGAGAATATTTTTATTATGTTGGGAACAAACCTTAAGGAAAAAGACCAAAAAATTTAACAGTGTTACAAATGTAAACTTCTGTAAAACAAGACACCATAAATAAGGAGCTAAACAAGCCACAGGCTAAGATAATATAATTGTAATAAATATAACTGACAAAGAGTTAATATTTAAGATATAAAAAGAACCTCTACAAATCAATAAAATAAAAAGTAACTTAAGAGAAAAAACAGGCAAAAGAGATGAACGAGCAATTTGCAAAAGAGAAAACTCAAATAGCCAATAAACACAAGAAAAGATGTCCCACCTCTCTACTAAAAGAGATACAAATTAAAACAGTTAGGTTTCATTCATATTCTTCAGACCAGAAATCATGGTTTTTTGTTTTGTTTTGTTTTTGAGACAGAGTCTCGCTCTGTTGCCCAGGCTGGAGTGCAGTGGCATGATCTCCACTCACGGCAACCTCCGCCTCCTGGGTTTAAGTGATTCTCCTGCCTCAGCCTCCTGAGTAGCTAGGATTACAGGTGTGCACCACCACGCCCAGCTAATTTTTGTATTTTTAGTAGAGGCAGGGTTTCACCATGTTGGCCAGGCTGGTCTCCAACTCCTGAGCTCAGGTGATCTGCCTGCCTCTGCCTCCCAAAGTGCTGAGATTGCAGGTTTGAGCCACCAGGTCCAGCCTAAAAATTGTATTTGTTGTTGTTGTTGTTGTTGTTGTTGTTAGGCACAAGGTCTCACTCTGTCACCAAGGCTGGAATGCAGTGGCACAATCATATCTCACTGCAGCCTCAAACCTATGGACTCAAGCAATCCTCCTGCCTCAACCTCCCCAGTAACTGGGACTTCAGGTGCATGTCACCACACTTGGTTAACTTTTAAACTTTTTGTAGCAACTGGGTCTCACTATTTTGTCCAGGCTGGTCTTGAACTCCTGGCCTCAAGCAATCCTCCCACCTCAGCCTCGCAAAGTGTTGGAACTACAGGCGTGAGCCACTGTGCCTGGCCTGAAAATCAAATTAAAGTCTTACAAAACTAAATGTTGGTGAGAATATGGAGAATTGGAAACTTATACACTGTGAGTAGAAGGTAAACAGGTAAAACCACTTTGGGGAGTGATTTGTCAATAACTAATAAAGTTGAAGATGCATATAACATATGAACCAACAATTCTACTCCCAAGTAGAAATACTCTGGAGAACTATCGTATGTATGTACAATGAGAAATGTACAAGAATATTCTTTGCAGCACTGTGGTAACAGAGAAAATTAGAAATAATCTAAATGCTCATTAATAGATAACTAGATGAATATAAATTCAAGCATATTTATTCAATAAAAAATAGTTAATAGTTAAGATGGATATGCTAGAGTTACATATACCAATATGGACAAATATTAAAAAATAATCTTCAATAGAAAAAGCAATTTTCAGAATAATATTTATAATATGACACCATTTAAATAAACTTTAGAAACAGGCAGAACACAATCATATATTATAGCATATAACAAATGTATTAAACTATTCAAGAATATAATATATACTAAGATAATGGACAGGGTTGCGGAGAAAGAAAAGATTTTATCAGAAGGGTACAAAATGGATTAAACTATATATGTAATGTTTAGCTTCTTAAAAATAAACAAAACATCTGAAGTAAGTATGACCAAATGTTAAGTAAGATGTGATGAGTTGAGTGGTGGATACATTGTTTTTAAATTAGTCACTGTAGTTTTCTGTGGTGGATACATTGTTTTTAAAGTAGTCACTGTAGTTTTCTGTTTGCCTGAAACAGTTTATAACTGAAGTGTAAGAAAGAATGGAAGGGAGGCAGGAGAGAAATCAGGAAGGGAGGAAGTAAGGCAGGCAGGCAGGCGGCCAAGGAGAGAAAGCAATTTCAATCTCTGTAGCCCATTTCCTATCCAATGCCATGATTTTGCCGCTGTTTCTTCTCTACAGTGGAGGCACACGGTAGAGTGGAAAAGAAAATGTCCTGTTTTCCAAATACTTGAATTTTGATCCTAATCTGATCCTGTTTTAGTCATATGCCCTTAATCAAGTCACACAATTTAAAAGGTATAGGCCAGGCATGGTGGCTCACATCTGTAATCCCAGCACTTTGGGAGGCTGAGGTGGGCAGATCACTTGAGGTCAGAAGTTCGAGAGCAGCCTTGCCAACATGGTGAAACCCCATCTCTACTAAAAACACAAAAATTAGCCAGGTGTAGTGGCACACACAGGTAGTCCCAGGTACACTGGAGGCTGAGTCAGGAGAATCACTTGAACTCAAAAGGTGGAGGCTGCAGTGAGCCGAGATCACACTACTGCACTCCAGCCTGGGCAACAGAGCAAGACTCCATCTCAAAAAACAAAAAAAAGGGCCGGGCGCGGTGGCTCAAGCCTGTAATCCCAGCACTTTGGGAGGCCGAGACGGGNGGCACACGGTAGAGTGGAAAAGAAAATGTCCTGTTTTCCAAATACTTGAATTTTGATCCTAATCTGATCCTGTTTTAGTCATATGCCCTTAATCAAGTCACACAATTTAAAAGGTATAGGCCAGGCATGGTGGCTCACATCTGTAATCCCAGCACTTTGGGAGGCTGAGGTGGGCAGATCACTTGAGGTCAGAAGTTCGAGAGCAGCCTTGCCAACATGGTGAAACCCCATCTCTACTAAAAACACAAAAATTAGCCAGGTGTAGTGGCACACACAGGTAGTCCCAGGTACACTGGAGGCTGAGTCAGGAGAATCACTTGAACTCAAAAGGTGGAGGCTGCAGTGAGCCGAGATCACACTACTGCACTCCAGCCTGGGCAACAGAGCAAGACTCCATCTCAAAAAACAAAAAAAAGAAAGAAATACATCATAATTGCTGATCTTTTAGCTTTTTTATCCCTCTATGATTGTTTCTGTATGGTACCAATCCTTCTACCACCATTTGCTTTAGTTTCAGTGCCATATTATAAAAGAAGTCAAAAAGAGTCTTGAGGAATCAGAACCCTTCTGCCACATTGTATAATGTCTGTTTTCTGGCACTGCTTCTTCTACCTCTTCTTCCTCCATATCTGGCACTGGTACAGAAGCACGCCTCTCCATCAAGTCATCTTTTGTTAATGCCTATAATGTGGTGTCAGTTAGCTCTTGAATTTCTCTAAGATTCAAATCTTGAAACTCTTCATCCCCCTCCCCCCGCCCACTTTTTCTTTTTTTTTTTTTTTTCCTATAGCCACAATCACTTTCTTTCATGATTTCCTCGGATGGCTCTGTCATAAATCCTGTGAAGTCATGCACAACATCCGGACAGTTTTCTCTAGCAGGAGTTGATTGTTTCAGGCGTGATGGCTTTCACAGCTTTCCTATAACAACGATGGCATCTTCAGTGGTGTAATCCTTCCAGACTTGCATGATGTTCTCTCCATCAGGGGTTTCCTCCATAGCACTGGCAATGTTTCCATAGAATACTGCATTAATGAGCCTTGAAGGTCCTTAAGACCCCCGAATCTAAAGGCTGAATCTTGTGTTTGGGAGTAGGTAGACCACTTTGATACCTTTGGTGTTGAATTCATGGGGTTCTGGGTGGCCAGGGGCGTTGTCCAATATCAAAAGAAATTTAAAAGGCAGTTCCTCACTGGTAAGGTAAGAAAGGGTCAAAGTATTGATGGAACCACTCCAGAAAAAGGATTCTCATTTTCCAGGCCTTACTGTTGTGCAACCAAAGGACTAACAGCTTGTGTTTATCTTTTCCCTTCAAGGCTCGAGGGTTAGTAGCTTTATAAATAAGGGCAGTTCTGATCATAAACCTGATTGCATTTGCACAAAACAGTAGTTAGACTATCCCTTCCTGTCTTAAATCCTGGTGTTCACTTCTTTTCTTTACTAATAAATGTCTTTCTTGGCAATTTTTTTCCCCCCCCAGAATAGGACACATTTGTCTGCATTAAAAACCTGTTCAGGGCCGGGCGCGGTGGCTCAAGCCTGTAATCCCAGCACTTTGGGAGGCTGAGACGGGCGGATCACGAGGTCAGGAGATCGAGACCATCCTGGCTAACACGGTGAAACCCCGTCTCTACTAAAAAATACAAAAAACTAGCCGGGCGAGGTGGCTGGCGCCTGTGGTCCCAGCTACTCAGGAAGCTGAGGCAGGAGAATGGCGTAAACCCGGGAGGCGGAGCTTGCAGTGAGCTGAGATCTGGCCACTGCACTCCAGTCTGGGCGACAGAGCGAGACTCCGTCTCAAAAAAAAAAAAAAAAAAAAAAAAACCTGTTCAGGCAGATATCCTTTCTCCTCAATGATTTTCTCAGTGGCATCTGGGAACTCATCTGCTGCTTCTAGGTTGGCAGAAGCTGTTTGTCATCTTGACATTTTTTAATCCCAACCTCTTTCTAAAATTATCAACCCAAACACACAAACAAACAAAATTATTAAACCATCCTTTGCTGGCATTAAATTCTCCAGCTTTAGATCCTTCACCTTCCTTTTGCTTTAAGTTGTCATATAATGACTTCACTTTTTCTAAAATCATATTAGAGTCTATAGGAATACCTTTCTTACAGCAATTCTGTACCCACATAAAAGCTCCACTTTCGGCTGGGTGCAGTGGCTCATGCCTATAATCCTGTAATCCCAGCACTTTGGGAGCCCTTGGCATGTGGATCAACAGGTTAAGAGTTTGAGACCAGCCTGGCCAACATGGTGAAACTCCCTCTCTACAAAAAAATACAAAAAAAATAAAAATAAAAATAAAAATAAATAATAGCCAGGTATGGTGGCACACACCTGTAGTCCCAGCTATCTGGAAGGCTGAGGCAGGAGAATCATTTGAACCCAGGAAGTGGACATTGCAGTGAGCCGAGATCATGCCACTGCACTCCAACCAGGGTGACAAAGCAAGACTCTGTCTAAAAAAAAAAAAGAGCTACATTTTCAATACCAAACAAAAAGGTATTTCACAAAGTGTGCAGAGTTTTTGTATCTGCTGGCATAGCAGAGCCATGGGTTTGTGAATTTCCTTTCCTTTTGTTACAACAGTCCTTGTGCTGGATTCATTTATCTTGTAATGGCAGGCAACTGCAGCTGCAGCCCTCAGTCTACGGTAAGCATCAAGCAATTCAGCTTTTCTTTGTGATGTCAGGACTTTTTCCTGCTTCTTGGAAGCACTTCTAGTCACTAGTGGCAGTTGGTATGGGACACATGGTGTTATTCAAGGTTTATGGTGTTGCATTAAACATGATGAAAAATATGCTAGAACTTCAAGAAATCATTTTTTACTGTGATGTACAATCTACTAGAGAGATGAACTGTTCATGCAGAGATGATTAAGGCCACACGGTGGTTTAAACAGATACTAACCACACTTGAGCTCACCACCACAGCAACAGGACGTAGGTAAAACATGATCAGAGCAGCACAGCATGCACAACAGTTAATTGTATGCAGTTATGATTTAATAATGCATGTTTACCTGTGTTTACATTGCTCACGACTGTGAAAGTTACCACATTCAGTGTATAAATGTTTGTCAGTTTGGATAAATTTTAACTCTTTATAATAGATTTGTGTACATTTTATGATAGCAAAGGATAAAACAGACTATATATATGTTGTATGCATTCATGACATACCTTTTTCTTAACTTTTTTCAGTATTTTTTGACTACATGGTTTTTCTAGGCTGTAAGTTTATTCAAATTGTCCCAAATCTCCAAAAACTTTTCCAACATAATTATTGAAAAACATCTATGTATAAGGGGACCCACGTGGTTCGTACGCATGTTGTTCGAGGGCTAACTGTATTTCCTACTGGTTCTTTTTTTTTTTTTTTTGAGACGGAGTCTAGCTCTGTCGCCCAGGCTGGAGTACAGTGGCCGGATCTCAGCTCACTGCAAGCTCCGCCTCCCAGGTTTACGCCATTCTCCTGCCTCAGCCTCCCGAGTAGCTGGGACTACAGGCGCCCGCCACCTTGCCCGGCTAGTTTTTTGTATTTTTTTAGTAGAGACGGGGTTTCACCGTGTTAGCCAAGATGGTCTTGATCTCCTGACCTCGTGATCCGCCCGTCTCAGCCTCCCAAAGTGCTGGGATTACAGGCTTGAGCCACCGCGCCCAGCCTCTACTGGTTCTTTTTCTCTGGTGGCACGCTGATTGATGCAGTGATGTTAACTACAGTTGTTGGTAAGTCTTCTTAATTAATATAATATTAGAAAAAGATGTAGAAGAGAGATTGATTTGGGAAACTATAAAACCTCCAAGTAAATTAATAACGAGAAAGGATAAGAAAGTTATAAAATAAGCCAAAATAAACCAAATTGCTTACCTTATAATATGATGGCTAAAGTTTTTTTTTTTTTTTTAATCAGGCAGCTATAAGTAGGCAAATATACAGTTAAGGATGTTTGTGAACTTAAAATATTCACCAGTAGAATAAAAATAGGGTGTTTGAGGTAGCCAGCCTTAAGATAGCTCCCAATGATTCCTACCTCCTGGTATTGACATCCTGTGTTGTCTCTTCCCATATTGTACTGGGGTTGTTCTCTATGACCGACAGAATACAGCAAAAGTGATAGTACGTCATTTGGGAAATTGGGTTATTAAAGATATTGTGGCTTCTGTCTTGTTCTCTCTCCCTCCCTCTTGGATCATTTGCCCTTGGGTAAGCCGCCTGCCATGCCATAGCTGTCCTGTTTGAGACCAGCTTAGGTAGCATAGCAAGGCCCTGTCCCTATAAAACATTTAAAAATTAGCCAGATGTGGTAACCTATGCCAGCAGTCCCAGTCACTCAGAAGACTGAAGTGGGAGGATCGCTTGAGCCCAGGAGTTAGAGGTTGCAATGAGCTATGATGGTACTAGTACATTCCAGCCTGGACAACAGAGTAGACACTTCTGCTGAAAAAGAGAAAAAAAAAAAAAAAAAGAAAGCACTAAAGCAGGTGGAGTTCTTGCATATGATAAAGGATAGTCAGAGATGAAAATACAATATTAAGGAACTGATATGAACTAACATAGCAGCTAAATATATAATGTAGACTGGTAGGCTTGTAATGAGAAAATGATATAAAATACAATTATAGTAGGAGATTTTAATTATCTAATATCCATGACAGATTAAGCAGACAGTATGTATAAAGGCATGAAGGACTGAAACAGTATAATTCATAACATAAAACATTATTTCAGATTTTATATTCTACAGACAATGGCTATATACATTCATGTACAGAAATTCAGCACATCCAGGCCAGGTGCAGTGGCTCACGCCTGTAATCCCAGCGCTTTGGGAGACTGAGGCGGGCGAATCACGAGGTCAGGAGATCGAGACCATCCTGGCTAACACAGTGAAACCCCGTCTCTACTAAAAATACAAAAAATTAGCCAGGTGTGGTGGCGGGCGCCTGTAGTCCCAGCTACTCGGGAGGCTGAGGCTTGCAGTAAGCTGAGATTGTACCACTGCACTCCAGCCTGGGCGACAGAGCGAGACTCTGTCTCAAAAAAAAAAAAAGAAAAAGAAAAAAAGAAATTGAGCATATCCGGTTATAGAGAAAAATCTCATTAAAGACAATAAAGGAAAACACTTTTGGGCTATATTTTCCATCTACAATTAAACATTAGGCCAGGTGCAGTAGTTCATGCCTGTAATCCTAGCACTTCGGGATGCTGAGGCAGGAGGATCGCTTAAAGCCAGGAGTTTGAGACAAGCCTGAGCAGCGAAGCAAGACCCCTTCTCTATTTTAAACAAAAAAAAAGACACTAAAAAAATGAACAAACATAATGAAACGTTAATGGCATAAATGTTTTCTTAGGCATAGTCATTAATAGTCTTAGGAATAGTCGTCAATAACCTGTAAAATAAACAAGTACCCCACAGATGAGAACTTGGACAAAAAAGAAAAAAGAAAGGGAAAGTACAAAAAGAGCGTGCTTGGTAGGCTATATAAAAGTGTATGACAAATGTTAGGAAGTATTATTAGTTAGCCATTTAAAAATAATAATGATAAATAATAATGAAAATACCAACCTATCTAAATCTTTGTGATGAAGTCAAAGAAGTATGTGAGTAAGAAAAATTATTACATAGGCCGGGCGCGGTGGCTCAAGCCTGTAATCCCAGCACTTTGGGAGGCCGAGACGGGCGGATCATGAGGTCAGGAGATCGAGACCATCCTGGCTAACACGGTGAAACCCCGTCTCTACTAAAAAATACAAAAAATTAGCCGGGCGAGGTGGCAGGCGCCTGTAGTCCCAGCTACTCGGGAGGCTGAGGCAGGAGAATGGCGTAAACCCGGGAGGCAGAGCTTGCAGTGAGCTGAGGTCCGGCCACTGCACTCCAGCCTGGGCGACAGAGCGAGACTCCGTCTCAAAAAAAAAAAAAAAAAAAAAAAAAAGAAAAATTATTATATATTATGTAAAATTATTATATAAAAAACAATGACAGGCCAGGCATAGAGGTACATACCTGTAATCCCAGCACTTTGGGAGGCCGAGGTGTGCAGATCACTTGAAGTTGGGATTTCGAGACCAGCCTGACCAACATGGTGACACCCTGTTTCTACTAAAAATACAAAAATTAATGGGGCATGGTGGCAGGCACCTGTAATCTCAGCTACTCGGGAGGCTGAGGCAGGAGAATCGCTTGAACCTGGGAGGTGGAGGTTGCAGTGAGCGGAGATCACACCACTGCACTCCAGCCTGGGGGATAGAGCGAGACTCTGTCTCCAAAAAAAGAAATATACAAGCCTCCAGAAAATCTAATTAAGAAGAGAGAAGAGATACACAAAATATTAGAAGCATTAACACACAAATAATATACAAACATGCTAAAAATGTTCCTATCCCAAAGAAAAAAAGTTTTGGTTGTTTTTTTTTTACTATAGTTCTTACTCTTTTCCCCGGAAAGACCACTTCTAAACCAAACAATTTTTTGGAAATATTATGTTTTCTGATTTTAAAAGTACTACAAAAATATTTCTGTTTAGTATAGTAGACGAGGTACTACAGGACTGAGCCATCTGGTAAAATCAACTAAAATTACTGGATTTTTAAAAAGTCTTAAATGCATTCAGAAGCTGACAAGAAAGTAAAGATTACTTAATGTATTGTATGTCTATTCTAAGGCATCATTGGTTGAAAGATATGCCATTACTTTACTACTAAGAAAGAAAAAAATGCTATCAAACTATGACATAATGCTTTCTTATAACTTTTTTCTTGTAACTTTTATTTTATACTTATGGAAGATCTTGTAGGCATATCTTCTATTTTTTCCTTTCGTTTTTATTCATTTACTTATTTAAAGACAAGATCTTGCTATGTTACCCAAGACTTGAAGTCCTGACCTCAAGCAATCCTCCTGCCTCTGCCTCCTGAGTAGCTGAGACTGTGCTACCGCACCCAGCTTATTTTTGTAATTTTATTTTTTTGAGACAGGGTCTCACTCTGTCACCCAGGCTGGAGTATAGTGGTGTGATCATGGCTCACTGCAGGCTGGACCTCCTGGGCTCAAGCAGTCCTCCAGCCTCAGCCTCCCGAGTAGCTGGGATTACAGGCATATGCCACCACATTTGGCTAATTTTGTATTTTTAGAGCAGATGGGGTTTCTCCATGTTGGTCAGGCTGGTCTCGAACTCCCGACGTCAGGTGATCTGCCCGTCTCGGCCTCCCAAAATGCTGGGATTACAGGCATGAGCCACGGCACCTGGCCAATTTTTTTACTTTAGTAGTGACGGGGTCTTGCTATGTTGTCCAAGCTGGTCTTGAACTCCTGGGCTCAAGTGATCCTCCTGCCTCAGCCTCCCAAAGGGCTGGGATTACAGGCGTGAGCCACCACCCCAGCCTGAATCCAGCTTATCTTTAATCATATATTACTCTTGAGCATATATTAACAGTAAAATGTAAGTGAAAAATTTGCTTAAGGTATGCTTAAAACTACCTCACATTTAATCTGACTCTTCCACACAATTCTCTGTGCCATCAAGAACATTAGTAATGTATTATTTCGAAAAACAATCCCTAACATAATGAAAAAAACATTGATACTGGGCTCTTAAGCCTGACTTTGCTATTATGCAGCACTAACCTACTTCTGACTCGTTTTAGTAGTGTTGCTGAAAAGTCTGATTCACTATACCATCCCCTCTCCACTAACATTTGATGTCTGGGGTTAAAAGAATGCTCCACTGTTGGTCTCAAGATTTTCTTCCAAGCCACTGACATTCATTCTGCAATGAATTTTGATGCTGCAATTTCGATATTCATACATGCATAAACAATGACATTTATGTAATGGCTGACTGGCTGACAGTGATTGTAGACAGTTTAAGATACATACTGATTTCAAAGATGTTAAAATGTGAAAAATACATTTCAAACAATGAAATATAATAAAGAAAGAATGAAGTGAAATCTAGAGGATATCTACCAAAACTGGAAGAACTTAGGTCCAAGTTTAATAGCACTGTGCAGCATGTGGGTTGGAAATGAAAGCCCAGACCCACCTAAAATAGGGAATCTAAAAGGAGATTCCCTCTTCCCCCTATAAAGCTGGGTCCCAAAGAGTTACTCTCTCAGTGTAAGGCAAATTAGAAATCATCCATTTCTCCACCATAATTATCACCACCAGATGACTACAACAGTAATTGCTCATCTCAAAATTTGGTGCTGAGTCGGGAAAGGGAGATTATCTCCTCCAAGAACCTGTAACCACAAGCCAGCCCTAATGCAGGTTTGCAGCAGAAAAATAACCTAACACTATAACCTAAAAGAAAAAAAAAAAAATCATAAGCCAAGAATTAGGATTCAAATAGTCCTAGTACAATGATGCCCTCAGATGCTCAAAAGAAGCATGTCCCTTTGGAGGACCTCATCTATCCCAGGCCTCAAGGAATTTCCAAATAAAATGTTTTTTAAAAAGTCAGTAGAGCAATGAAGCAAGACAAAAACAAAAACAAATCACAAAACTGCCAGGAAACAAAGCACCATGAGCAAGAACCAGCAGGAGGCCGGGCGTGGTGGCTCACACCAGTAATCCCAGCACTTTGGGAGGCTGAGGCAGGAGGATGGGCCAGGCATCAACAGTCTTTTATAGGAATAGAACCAAGATTTTGTTTAGTGAGTAATATGCTAAACTTAAAATGCTTACTCTTAGGGACTGAATTGTGTTTCCCAGCACACCACCTCTCCCTAGTCCCCTCCCCAGCCACCACTGAAATTTATATATTGAAGCCCTAACCAATGTGACTAGATTTGGAGATAGGGCTTTTAAGGTTAAATGAGATCATAAGAGTGGGGCCCAAATCCAACAGGACTGGTGTCCTTATAAGAGGAAAAGGCGCCAGGCGTGGTGGCTCAGCCGGGTGCGGTGGCTCACGCCTGTAATCCTAGCACTTCGGGAGGCCGAGGCGGGTGGATCACCTGAGGTCAGGAGTTCAAGGCCAGCCTGCCCAATGTGGTGAAAACCCATCTCTACTAAAAATACAAAAATTAGCCAGGCGTGGTGGCAGGCGCCTGTAATTGCAGCTACCTGGGAGTCTGAGGCAGGAAAATCGCTTGAACCTGGGAGGCGGAGGTTGCAGTGAGCCGAGATCATGCCATTGCACTCCAGCCTGGGGGACAAGAGTGAGACTTCGTCTCAAAAAATAATAATAATAAATAAGAGGAAAAGAAACTAGAACTCTCTTTCTCTTCATGAACACAGAGGAGAAGCCATGTGCGTACACAGGGGCAGAGCAGCTGTCTGCAAGCCAGGAAGAGCGCCTCACCAGAAACTGATTCTGCCAGAACCTTTATCTGGGAGGTGGAGGCTGTGGTGAGCCACAGCACTGCACTCCAGCCTGGGCAACACAGTGAGGCTCTGTCTCAAAAAAAAAATCCAATAAACGAAGATAAATGAATCATATAAACATATTGGAAATAGATTGAAGTCTCGCTTAGTTAACTATAACGGTAACATAGTACTCACTAAAATAAGACATCTATGACAAATTAGTGAATGTTATTAATGCAAAGTATGTTTGAGATTAGTCATTGCACAAGAAAATTTGAACACCCTGAAATCTTTTTTTATTTTTATTTTTCTGAGATGGAGTCTCACTCTGTCACCCAGGCTAGAGTGTAGTGGCACAATCTCGGCTCACTGCAACCTCTGCCGCCCAGGTTCAAGTGATTCTCCTGCCTCAGCCTCCTGGTAGCTGGCATTACAGGCACCTGACACTGTGCCTGGCTAATTTTTGTAGTTTTAGTAGCGATGGGGTTTCACCATCTTGGCCAGGCTGGTCTTGAACTCCTGACCTCATGATCCACCCACCTCAGCCTCCCAAAGTGCTGGGATTACAGGCATGTGCCACTGTGCCCAGCCGAACACCCTGAAATCTTAAAGTTTATATCTGAAAGAAATTTGGTAGAGGTTTTACCACATTTGACAATCATCTTAAGAAATTACATGGTATTACCAAAAGGAAGTTGTAAAGCTGAAGGAAACTTTTCTAAACAATCAGTAATGAGAATAAATTTCAAACAAGAAGGAGAAAAGATTGATTTATCTTTATATTCATGTAATAGAAAATACTACAAAATCTTGATCAGGCACGGTGACTCATAACTGTAATCCCAGCACTTTGGGAGGCCATCGTAGGTGGATTGCTTGAGCTCAGTAGTTCAAGACCAGACTGGGCAACATGGCATGACCCCAGGGCCTCTATAAAAAAATACAAAACTTAGCTGGGCTTGGTGGTGCACATCTGTAGTCCCAGCCAGTTGGGAGGCTGAGGTGGGAGGATCACTTGAACCCAGGAGGTCAAGGCTGCAGTGAGCTGTGATGGTGCCATTGCACTCTAGCCTGGGAGACAGAGTGAAACCCTGTCTCAAAAAAAAAAAAAAAAAAGGAAGGAAAGAAGGAAGGAGAAAGAAAGAAAGAGAGAGAGAAAGAAAGAGGAGAGAGAAAGACTACAAAATATTGTCATATGATGAAGCAATCAGAGTTGCAGGAAGAAAAGTATCACAGAGGTGATTCAGGTAATTAATAAAAATATTATGTTGTTTTTCTGGATTTTATCATTTGTGTTCTTGATTTAAAAAATTTTTAAATTTGTTATGATTTCTTTTTTCACTCTAAATGAAAACTTACTTCTGTGCATAATTTTGTACTTATAATTGAAAATTTATATTTTCACTCTTTTTAAATTTTTTTTTTTAACAAAAAGAGCCCCCAAATTACATGAGCTTCAGGTCCTACAAAGCCTGGCTCCACTCCTGATGACAGATGAATATGAAAACAAGAGAGCAGAGTATGAGTCTGAGGTGGAGGGAGTCATGGTAGGACAAGCATTTAGAAAGTTTCTTCCACTCTTTGACCGAGTATTGGTTGAAAGGAGTGCTGCTGAAACTGTAACCAAAGGAGGCATTATGCTTCCAGAAAAATCTCAAGCAACAGTAGTTGCTATTGGATCGCATTCTAAAGGAAAGGGTGGAGAGATTCAACCAGTTAGCGTTAAAGTTGGAGATAAAGTTCTTCTCCCAGAATATGGAGGCACCAAAGTAGTTCTAGATGACAAGGATTATTTCCTTTTTTTTTTTTTTTTTTTTTTTTGAGACGGAGTCTCGCGCTGTGTCACCCAGGCTGGAGTGCAGTGGCGCGATCTCGGCTCACTGCAAGCTCCGCCTCCCAGGTTCAGGCCATTCTCCTGCCTCAGCCTCCGAGTAGCTGGGACTACAGGCGCCCGCCACCACGCCCGGCTAGTTTTTTGTATTTTTAGTAGAGACGGGGTTTCACCATGTTAGCCAGGATGGTCTCGATCTCCTGACCTCGTGATCCGCCTGCCTCGGCCTCCCAAAGTGCTGGGATTACAGGCTTGAGCCACCGCGCCCGGCCGGATTATTTCCTATTTAGAGATGGTGACATTCTTGGAAAGTACGTAGACTGAAATAAGTCACTATTGAAATGGCATCAACGTGAAGCTGCCCATTCCACTGAAGTTCTGAAATCTTTCATCATGTAAATAATTTCCATATTTCTCTTTTATAATAAACTAATGATAACTAACAACAACAACAACAAAAAACCCACAACATCACTTAAGGTAAACTTATTAATCATTTCAATAGAAGTTTGAAAATGCACGATAATAAAACTCAACGACCTTCACATTAAAACTAGATCTATTTACTATATCTGGCAGTATGCTATAGTAGGTATATTTCTGCACATCATGTTGGGGCAGAAAAATAAAAATACAAAGTACAGATATATTCTACCTAGAGTTAATCAAACTACAAAGTTTGAAGGAACAGTGCCCACAAGACTATCCTCACTTCTGATACAAACTATAAATTTGGGGGGTCCAAAAACTGCCTTCTTTGATAATTCACAAGACTCACAGAGCTCACTGAAAAGTATTATGCTCATGGTTACGGTTTCTTACAGAGAAAAGATACAAATGAAAGTCAGCCAAGGTGGCTGCGTAAAAATGGTGCAGCCACTATAAAAAACACTGTGGTGGTTTCTCGAAAAAATAGAAATAAAATTACCATGGCAATTCTACTTGGGGTGTATCCAAAATAATTGAAAGCAGGTCTCAAAGAGATACTGCACACCCATGTTCACAGCAGCATTATTCATACTATTTAAAACACAGAAGCAACCCCAAACATCCACTGATGGAGGAATGGATAAACACAATGTGGTATACACATACAGTGAAATATTACACAGCCTTAACAAGAAAGGAAATTCTGACATGCTACAAAATGAATGAACCCTGAGGACATTATCCTAAGTGAAATAAGTCAGTCACAGAAAGACAAATGCTGTATATTCTACTTATTTGAGGCAGAGTAGTCAAAATCATACAGACAGAAAGTAGAATGGTGTTTGCCAGAGGGTGGAGGGGAGAGAAAAATTGGAAGTTGTTTAATGGGTAGAGAGTTTCAATTTTACAAGATGAAAAGAATTATGAAGATGCACGTTATAAATATATTTAATACTGCTGAACTGTATACATAAAAATGGTTAAGACAGTACATTTTGTGTTATGTATATCTTATTACAATTAAAGAATTTGGCCAGGCACGGTGGCTCACGCCTGTAATCCCAGCACTTTGAGAGGCTGAGGCAGGTGGATCACCTGAAGTTGGGAGTTCGAGACCAGCCTGACCAACATGGAGAAACCCTGTCCCTACTAAAAATACAAAATTAGCCGGGCATGGCAGTGGGTGCCTGTAATCACAGCTACTCGGAGGCTGAGGCAGGAGAATCGCTTGAACCTGGGAGGCGGAGGTTGCGATGAGCCAAGATCACGCCACTGCAGCCTGGGCAACAAGAGTGAAACTCCGTCTCAAAAAAAAAAAAAAAAATTGAAAAAATACAGGATCCCCAGTTAAATTTGAATTTCAGACATACTTATGTTAAAAAATTATTCATTGTTTACTGAAATCCAGATTTAACTGGTGTCCTGTATTTACCTGGCAACCGTAACCCCTCCCACTGAAAATAGTAGCTATACACACAAACACAAACATATACACATATAGCCACATACATACCCACACACATCATCTTCTTAAAGGCATCAGAAGTGACAAGATAAAAAGGTATTATCAAGTGTGATAACTTTGTACTGTGTCAATGAAGAGTGTAATTAACATACTCAGAGATAGGAAAATATGGCCGGGCGCGGTGGCTCAAGCCTGTAATCCCAGCACTTTGGGAGGCCGAGGCGGGCGGATCACGAGGTCAGGAGATCGAGACCATCCTGGCTAACATGGTGAAACCCCGTCTCTACTAAAAATACAAAAAA